>NC_053026.1:11209489-11340338 GCF_003073215.2 Triticum urartu
ATTTCATGCTTATTATCATTTTTCGAAGCTTTGATCTATATGTTGACACAGTACCAAAAAAAAAGGGGGATATTGAAAGTGCAACTATCCCTAGATGGTTTTGGTAATTCATAACAACATATAGCTCATTGAGCTAATGCTATTCCAAGATGATTATTTCAGGAAAGCTCAATGATTGGCATGGCATGGATGTGAAAGTGGAACCCTCAAAATGCTAAGGACAAAGGATTGGCTCAAGCTCAAGACTCTTCATTTTATATTTTAGTGATCCAAGATCACATTGAGTCTTTAGGAAAAGCCAATACTATCAAGGAGGGATGAGGTGTTGCTTAATGAGCCTCTTGCTTCATGTGCTTAGTGATATGCTCCAAAACCCTCAACTACTTTCCCATATCCACATATGACCTAAACCCTAAGCCAAACTCGGTCCTACCGATTCTTCCTATCTGGCGCCACCGAGTTTCACTTGTCATTAGCCACTGCCAAACCCTAGCAATTCGGTCCTATCGATAGGAATCTCGGTCTCACCGAGATGGGGTTGCAAACTCTCTGTTTCCCTTTCGTAACTTTTCAGTCTCACTGAAAGAGCGAATCGGTCCCACCGAGATTGCAATGTAAACTTAGTGTTTCCCCTTTGTAACTTTTTGGTCTCACCGAGTTCCACTCGGTCTCACCGAAAGAGCAAATCGGTCCCACCGAGTTTGCCTGACCAACTCTCTGGTTAGCTAATTACCAAATTCGGTCTCACCGAGTTTGTGTAATCGGTCTCACCGAGATTACGTTATGCCCAAACCCTAACCATATCGGTCCTACCGAGTTGCATGTCAGTCCCACCGAAAATCTCTAACGGTCACTAGGTTTACATTTTCGGTCCGACCGAGTTTATTGATTCGGTCCCACCGAGATTGGAAAACTGTGTAACGGTTGGATTTTGTGTGGAGGCTATATATACCCCTCCACCTCCTTCTCATTCGAAGATAGAGCCATCAGAACACACACACCATTCCAACTCATATGTTCTGAGAGAGAACCACCTACTCATGTGTTGAGACCAAGACATTCCATTCCTACCATATGAATCTTGATCTCTAGCCTTCCCAAGTTGCTTTCCACTCAAATCTTGTTTCCACTAAATCCAAATCCTATGAGAGGGAGTTGAGTGTTGGGGAGACTATCATTTGAAGCACAAGAGCAAGGAGTTCATTACCTACACACCATTTGTTACTTCTTGGAGAGTGGTGTCTCCTAGATTGGCTAGGTGTCACTTGGGAGCCTCCGACAAGATTGTGGAGTTGAACCAAGGAGTTTGTAAGGGCAAGGAGATCGCCTACTTCATGAAGATCTACCGCTAGTGAGGCAAGTCTTGTGTGGGCGATGGCCATGGTGGGATAGACAAGGTTGCTTCTTCGTGGACCCTTTGTGGGTGGTTGCTTCTTCGTGGACCCTTCGTGGGTGGAGCCCTGTGTGGACTCGCGCAACCGTTACCCTTGGGTGGAGCCCTGTGTGGACTCGCGCAACCGTTACCCTTCGTGGGTTGAAGTCTCCATCAACGTGGATGTAGGATAGCACCACCTATCCGAACCACGGGAAAAACATCCGTGTCTCCAATTGCGTTTGAATTCTCCAAACCCTTCCCTTTACATTCTTGCAAGTTGCATGCTTTACTTTCCGCTGCCTATATACTCTTTGCATGCTTGCTTGAATTTTGTGATGATTGCTTGACTTGTCCTAAATTAGCTAAAGTCTGCCAAGAACTAAAATTGGGAAAAGGTTAAGTTTTTATTTGGTCAAGTAGTCTAATCACCCCCCTCTAGACATACTTTCGATCCTACAAGTGGTATCAGAGCTTTGGTCTCCATTTGCTTTGATCTCCATAGCTTTTGGTGGTCATAGCCTTGGTTTCACAACCTAGGAGAGTATGGCGTCTAGCGAGGGAAATTATCACCGTAGAGGTCCTTACTTTGATGGCACTAATTTTGCTAGTTGGAAGCATAAAATGAAAATGCATATTCTTGGACATAACCCCGCCGTTTGGGCTATTGTGTGTGTTGGTTTGCAAGGTGACTTCTTTGATGGGAGAGAACCAAACCGTGAAGCTACCGCGGATGAGTTGAAGATGTTGCAATACAATGCTCAAGCTTGTGATATTCTCTTCAACAGATTGTGCCCCGAAGAATTCAACTAAATCAGCCGCCTTGAGAATGCAAAGGAAATTTGGGACACTTTGATTGATATGCACGAAGGTACCGACTCCGTCAAGGAATCCAAGTTGGATGTGCTTCAAAGCCAACTTGACAAGTTCAAGATGAAGGATGGTGAAGGTGTCGCTGAAATGTACTCTAGGCTTGCTCTCATCACAAATGAGATTGCCGGCTTAGGAAGTGAAGAGATGACTGATAAATTCATCATCAAGAAGATTCTAAGAGCCTTGGATGGAAAATATGATACCGTGTGCACATTGATCCAAATGATGCCAAATTACAAATATCTCAAGCCAACGGAGGTGATTGGAAGAATTGTTGCTCATGAGATGTCACTTAAGGATAAAGAGGAACTTCACAACAAATCAAGTGGTGCCTATAAAGCCTCATGTGAAGCCCCTACATCATCAAGTGAGAAACAAGACTTCAATGAAGAATTGAGCTTAATGGTGAAGAACTTCAACAAGTTCTACAAGAGTAGAAGCAAAGATAGAAGCTCCAAGTCAAGGTCCTACAATGACAAAAGATCTTCTAGTCGAGAGCGAAACTGCTACAATTGTGGAAGACCCGGACACTATTCCAATGAGTGTACGGCTCCCTACAAGAGAAGAGAAGATTCTCCAAAAAGAAGAAGCAAAGGATCACCACCAAGAGAGAGAAGGAGTAGAGATGATCGTTATGAACGAAGAAACTCACGGAGAAGCAAGGATTTGGAAAGGAAGGAAAAATCATCAAGGAGCTACACAAGACGAAGACATCAAGCTCATGTTGGTGAATGGGTATCCGGCTCCGACTCCGACAGCCACTCCGAGAGAAGTTATTACTCCGGCTCCGAAGATACTCAAGATGAAGGTGTTGCCGGTCTAGCACTTGTGTCAACCAACTCCTACGACATATTTGACTCACCAAATGAAGGAATTGGAAGATGCTTCATGGCCAAGGGTCCTAAGGTAACACACCCCGAGTATGTTGATTTCAATAGTGATGAAGATGACTTGTTAGGTGATGATTTGCTTGTTGACAACTCTAGTGATGAATATTATGGTGAAAGGCCAATTAATCATGCTAATCAAGATAAAATGAATGACAATGATAAGGAGAAGATTGAGGCCCTAACTAAAGAACTAAACACTCTTAAGTTAGCTCATGAAACCATCTTCGAAGATCATCGAGAACTTTTAAGAGCTCATGAGAAATTACGCTTTAAAAAGCTCAATCTTGAGCAGGAGCATGAGTTCTTAAAAGCAATCAATGATGATCTCCGCAAGAAAAGTTCTTCTTATGTTGCCAAGCGTTTACTCTTATCCACTTACATGCCTCAAGTCAAGTCTAGTAACAAGAACAAGAAAGATTCTTCCTCTAGCAGTAACAATGATCATGCTAAATCCAATATTGTTGCTTCTAGTAGTTCTCTTGATTCCACTAATGATTCTCTTAGCCAAGTTACACTTGAGCAAGAAAATAGCTTATTGAAGGGAATTATAGAGAAAGGAGTGTACAAAAGCCTTGCCGGGAGTAAGCAATTCGAGGAAATTGTGCGCAAGCATGGAATGCACCGGAAGAATCAAGGTGTTGGTTTTGAACGAAAGTTCAATGCCAATGGAGTTGAGTGGGAAGAATATCAATACCCCAAGACAAAGTTTGTCCCTCAACAAGAGAAGCATACTTCTTTCAAGGGGACGCAAGCTCAAGATGATCTTCCACCACAAGACTACAAGCAAAAAGGCAAGGACAAGCTTCAAGAGGAAATTGACACATTTGAAGAAGCTCCAAAGACCTTAGTCAAGTGGATTCCCAAGACTACTTCAAGTTCCACTTCATCAAGTACGACTACAACTCCAAGGATTCCCATCAAGATGATGTGGATCCAAAAGAAGAAGAACTAGAGAGTTCTTGAGGGTGACTCCGCCAGCATACTTCACTCTTATCATTTTGGCAAGAACAAGTGCAATCAACTTCCACATCTTGCACTAGTTCAAGGAGTCACAAACCCTCTTGTTGGTAAGACAAGGGACAAGGTAACCTAAAAGTTTTCATGGACATCATCTTTTGTGTGCATCACTCTATGTCTATGGATATCCTTGCTTGTTCCTTGTGGGACTAACCCATGTGGGTGTTGAAAGTGCAATTCACTCAAATGGATAGCTCCAAGAGATCTACATCAACTTTGAGCATCCACATCTTCAATATATACATGAAGTCATCATCGACAAAACCCAAGGTTAGTTCATCCCTCTTAGGGGGGATATCACATCTAGGGGGAGCTTTACTCTAAGACTTGAGCTAAAGCAACTCTAAAGATGTGAACAAAACAATGCTTTATGTAAAAGTGGTCACCCCACTTGAGCTTAAACGATGAGTATGACCTATGATCAAGTGTTCTCACTTGACTCCTAAGTCAATATACTCATATATAGATGACCTTGTCATCGCAAATTGCTTGATAGATGCTAGAATTGGTTGTGCATGCCTTGCCACATATTTCATTTGCCATCTTATTGTGTGAGCATGCTGGTTGCATATTTTACTCATTCGAGGACATCCACTTGTTGTTTTGATTGTTTGGTTTTACCTTTTTTTGCCAAGTGGATGGACAAGAATGCCTAAGAACCTCCTCTAGCTATCTATGCTTTTCTCATCTCAAACTCTATTCATGCTGCATCACAAAATTTGATCAAGTCAGATTCGAACCACTTTGTGTGAGGAGCGCTCGGAGTCCCCGATTCGTCATAGACTTAAACTTCCAAAACCTCTTTATGATTCTTGGTCTGACCGATACCCCACTTTCGGTCCTACTGAGATCATTAAGTTGATCTAGGTTTTCGATCTCGGTGCAACCGATTTGAACATTTCAGTCACACCGAGTTTCAGTAACTGCTTGCAGTTATGAATCTTGGTGCCACCGAGTTGTTCCACTCGGTCACACCGACAGGGTCAGGCTATATATAGTCACGGGCAAAATTTTGGAAATTTCTCCGAACCCCTTCGCCCGCGCGATAGCCTGCTCTGCCCTCGTGGTCTCCGGATCGTCTTCTCGCCGCCAGCCGCCTCCAGTCGCTGGTCTCCGTCGCCGTCAACGGGAATTCTGCCCCGCCGTTGCCGCCGTAGCAAGTCCCCGCCGAACTAGGGTATGGACTTGATCTTTGTGCTATTCCCCAATCTGATTCCTAGCACATTGTGTTCATATTGATTCTAGCCACGATTGAAACACTCCTATCCAGTCAAAATGCTCATAGATTAGGTTTGATTCGAAAATTCTAGGTTTAGGTTTCCGCCGAAAATATCTCGGACCCACCGAGTTGAAAAACTCGGTCCCACCGATTTGGCTTATGCCATTGCACAAGTGAGACTCGGTCTGACCGAGAATTACTTATCGGTGTGACCGATTTTTGAACTCAGTGAAACCCTAGCAGTCTCGGTGCCACCGAACTGTGACTCGGTCCCACCGAGTTCACTAGTTTAGGTTCCAAAACTGCTTCGATATCACCGAGTTTGAAAATCGGTAGATCCGAGATGATTTCAGTGGGAAACTAAAACTAAGTTTTTGGATCATTCTTTTGCAAAAATCTCTGCATTTTGTGATGCTCATCTTTTCTATCTCATCTATAATCTATTCACAGGGTCAGCAGTCAGAGTGCAGCATGTCTGATCAAAGTGATAGCCAGAATGTGTCAGAATAGCAAGTGGTGATGAGTGAGGGCACTAGTCCCTCCAGTTCATCTGATGAAGGCAGCAGGAGCACTCCTAGCAACTTGACAAAGGCTGCCACAAGACAAAGGAAGAAGAGGACTTCAGATTCCGAAGATGAGGACTATGTGGCAGAGGAAGAGGCCACTTCCAAGAGAGTTGAGCCAGCTCAAGGAACTAAGCCAGGCCTGAAAATCAAAAGGCCAGCAGGCAGGCAGCCAATGTCGAAGGCCAGAATGTCAACTGAGAAGCCCATAGAGCCAGTTGCAGCTGAGGGCAAGAAAAGAAAGGAAAGGGTGAAGAATACTTTGGCTAGAGTGCTTGGCAAAGCTTCCATCATGGAAGAGGAATAAGAAGAAGAGGCAGCTGCACCAGCGCCCAAGGCACCCAAGCTAATGGGAGATGCCATAAAATTAGGGGGAGCTGCTTCCAAGGCCAAGCCAGCTCCAAAGCCAAAGCCAAAGAGGAATACAAGAAGCATTCCTACAGCTGAGAAGAACAAGGCCCCAGTGCCTGAGACTGTTGCAGAAGAAGAGGAAGAGAATGTCCTGAGAAAGCTAAAGCCCAAGATCCCAGACCACAATGATGCTCATCCTGTGGCTGAGGACATGAAGCTTAGGAGAGATTCAGGGCTGAGGAAGTGGAGAGAAGCAGACCCATATGCTTCAAGGAGAAGGACAGCAGTTGACTACAGGTTTCACACCAAGGAGCAGCAGGATTTTTATG
The DNA here is from genome assembly GCF_003073215.2 of Triticum urartu. Lineage (NCBI taxonomy): Eukaryota > Viridiplantae > Streptophyta > Magnoliopsida > Poales > Poaceae > Triticum > Triticum urartu. The sequence continues at coordinate 11,216,104 of NC_053026.1, forward strand.
AGACAGTGCTGCTAGATAAGAAGCCCATTGTATGTGATAAGCGATGGGTTGATTGGCAATACATTAAGGACAATGAGGAGCACTATCCTGGAGTGCAAGACAGCTTCATAGCTTGTGGAGTAGCTGACTTTGTTGGGCAGAAGCTCACAAAGTGGAACGAGGAGCTGATCATGCAATTCTACTCCATGGCACACTTTTATCCAGATGGGAGGATCACATGGATGTCTGAGGGTACGAGGTACCAATCCACTGTTGAGGAATGGGCGAAATTGATTAATGCCCCAGAGGAGCAAGATGATGACTTGGATATCTATGCCAAGAAGAAGATGGACCACAACTCGATGTCAAATATGTACAAGGAGATCCCAAATGAAGCACTTGATACCTTCAAGTTTGGCTCAGTACATTACCTTCTGTCAGGGCTCCCGACTATCAATTGGATCTTGAGGCACACCTTATTGCCCAAGTCAGGTGATCACAAGATGATCAGAGGCCATGCTATCAACTTGCTACATGTGTTTGATGTGCCTCAGAAGTTCAAGGTGATGAGCCTCATAGTGGAAACTATCAAGAGGACTGCAGCAGATCAGAAGAGGAGCTGCGGATATGCCCCTCAAATTCAGGAGCTCATCAACTCCAAGATGGGCACGGGCATATATCTATTGGACAGGGAACACCTGCCCATCCGTCCAGATTTCGAGGACAATCAAGTTGTCATGACTGAGAACGAGCCATCATCTGCCCAAGCATATGCAAAGAAGGAGAAGGCGAGGAAGGAGAAAGCTGCCAAGATGCCTACTCAAGAGGAGGCATCTGAGTATTTCTTGAAGACTAAACAAGAGCAGCTTGGTTACTTGATTGCATCCACTCTGAGGATTGAGAAAAGTCTGGCCACCCTCACTCAGAATCAGCAGAGCCTAGAGAGAATCATGGAACAGATGTTCTATGACTTGGATGTTAAGGTAACAAAAGTTCAGTCTGTAGTGGAGCAGCTCCAGGAGGACATGCAGGAGAGGAGAGGCAGGACTACCACTCATGCCTTTGCCAGAGTGCCAAGAGGTCCGAGGTCATCTGCCGTGCCAGTTGCTGACACAAGAGCCACCACCTCAGCACCAGCCACAGCCTCAGTTCCACCAGCTCCAGCATCTACTTCAGCTCCAACTCCAGCGTCTACTTCAGCATCTACCGAAGCCTTCGTCCTTGGAGTGATCCGGACTCCACCACCACCAGAAGATCAAGCCTGAGCGTCGATCTAGTGCTATGCATTTTCTAGGAACTTTTTGGTAACTTTTTGCCAAAGGGGGAGAAGATGTATAGATCATAGGCTTCGAGAGAGAGTGTGTTGCTTTTCTCTCTTGCTTTATTTGGTGGTTTTTCGAAATTGTTTGCTTTTGAGTGCTTGAGATACTACGTCATTATTTGTGAGACATTGATGATCATGTGTTTGATCATAAGCTACACTTAATGCTTGCTTAATACTATTATCCTATCTATCTTGTGTGATCATTCACTTTTCTTGGTGATGAGTGCATGTATTTCATTCTTATCATTTTGAGCACTCCACCAAGATGTATGTGACATGGAAGAGTAACCCATGACTCTAACTCTTTGTGCATTTGCAGTCCAAAGCAAATTTTAAATATGCACAAATTTAGGGGGAGCTCTTACTTATCACATACTTCTCAAAGCGACGATATATTTCATGCTTATTATCATTTTTCGAAGCTTTGATCTATATGTTGTCATCAATTACCAAAAAGGGGGATATTGAAAGTGCAACTATCCCTAGATGGTTTTGGTAATTCATAACAACATATAGCTCATTGAGCTAATGCTATTCCAAGATGATTATTTCAGGAAAGCTCAATGATTGGCATGGCATGGATGTGAAAGTGGAACCCTCAAAATGCTAAGGACAAAGGATTGGCTCAAGCTCAAGACTCTTCATTTTATATTTTAGTGATCCAAGATCACATTGAGTCTTTAGGAAAAGCCAATACTATCAAGGAGGGATGAGGTGTTGCTTAATGAGCCTCTTGCTTCATGTGCTTAGTGATATGCTCCAAAACCCTCAACTACTTTCCCATATCCACATATGACCTAAACCCTAAGCCAAACTCGGTCCTACCGATTCTTCCTATCTGGCGCCACCGAGTTTCACTTGTCATTAGCCACTGCCAAACCCTAGCAATTCGGTCCTATCGATAGGAATCTCGGTCTCACCGAGATGGGGTTGCAAACTCTCTGTTTCCCTTTCGTAACTTTTCGGTCTCACCAAAAGAGCGAATCGGTCCCACCGAGATTGCAATGTAAAATCAGTGTTTCCCCTTTGTAACTTTCCGGTCTCACCGAGTTCCACTCGGTCTCACCGAAAGAGCAAATCGGTCCCACCGAGTTTGCCTGACCAACTCTCTGGTTAGCTAATTACCAAATTCGGTCTCACCGAGTTTGTGTAATCGGTCTCACCGAGATTACGTTATGCCCAAACCCTAACCATATCGGTCCTACCGAGTTGCATGTCAGTCCCACCGAAAATCTCACGGTCACTAGGTTTACATTTTCGGTCCGACCGAGTTTATTGATTCGGTCCCACCGAGATTGGAAAACTGTGTAACGGTTGGATTTTGTGTGGAGGCTATATATACCCCTCCACCTCCTTCTCATTCGAAGATAGAGCCATCAGAACACACACACCATTCCAACTCATATGTTCTGAGAGAGAACCACCTACTCATGTGTTGAGACCAAGACATTCCATTCCTACCATATGAATCTTGATCTCTAGCCTTCCCAAGTTGCTTTCCACTCAAATCTTGTTTCCACTAAATCCAAATCCTATGAGAGGGAGTTGAGTGTTGGGGAGACTATCATTTGAAGCACAAGAGCAAGGAGTTCATTACCTACACACCATTTGTTACTTCTTGGAGAGTGGTGTCTCCTAGATTGGCTAGGTGTCACTTGGGAGCCTCCGACAAGATTGTGGAGTTGAACCAAGGAGTTTGTAAGGGCAAGGAGATCGCCTACTTCATGAAGATCTACCGCTAGTGAGGCAAGTCTTGTGTGGGCGATGGCCATGGTGGGATAGACAAGGTTGCTTCTTCGTGGACCCTTTGTGGGTGGTTGCTTCTTCGTGGACCCTTCGTGGGTGGAGCCCTGTGTGGACTCGCGCAACCGTTACCCTTCGTGGGTTGAAGTCTCCATCAACGTGGATGTAGGATAGCACCACCTATCCGAACCACGGGAAAAACATCCGTGTCTCCAATTGCGTTTGAATTCTCCAAACCCTTCCCTTTACATTCTTGCAAGTTGCATGCTTTACTTTCCGCTGCCTATATACTCTTTGCATGCTTGCTTGAATTATGTGATGATTGCTTGACTTGTCCTAAATTAGCTAAAATCTGCCAAGAACTAAAATTGGGAAAAGGTTAAGTTTTTATTTGGTCAAGTAGTCTAATCACCCCCCTCTAGACATACTTTCGATCCTACAGATCCCATCTTGGGGCCTTTTCCGGCACTCCGCCGGAGGGGGAATCGATCACAGAGGGCTTCTACATCAACACCATAGCCTCTCCGATGATGTGTGAGTAGTTTACCTCAGACCTTCGGGTCCATAGTTATTAGCTAGATGGGTTCTTCTATCTCTTTGGATCTCAATACAAAGTTCTCTTCGATATTCTTGGAGATCTATTTGATGTAACTCTTTTTGCGGTGTGTTTGTCGAGATCCGATGAATTGTGGGGGTTTATGATCAAGATTATCTATGAACAATATTTGAATCTTCTCTGAATTCTTTTATATATGATTTGTTATCTTTGCAAGTCTCTTCAAATTATCAGTTTGATTTGGCCTACTAGATTGATCTTTCTTGCAATGGGAGAAGTGCTTAGCTTTGGGTTCAATCATGTGGTGCTCGATCCCAGTGACAGAAGGGGAAACGACACGTATTGTATTGTTGCCATCGAGGATAAAAAGATGGGGTTTATATCATATTGCTTGAGTTTATCCCTCTAGATCATGTCATCTTGCCTAATGTGTTACTCTGTTCTTATGAACTTAATATACTCTAGATGCATGCTGGATAGCGGTCGATGTGTGGAGTAATAGTAGTAGATGCAGAATCGTTTCGGTCTACTTGTCGCGGACGTGATGCCTATATACATGATCATGCCTAGATATTCTCATAACTATGCACTTTTCTATCAATTGCTCGACAGTAATTTGTTCACCCACCGTAATACTTATGCTATCTTGAGAGAAGCCACTAGTGAAACCTATGGCCCCCAGGTCTATTTTCCATCATATTAATCTTCCGTCAACTAGCTATTTCTGTCGCCGTTTATTTTGCAATCTTTACTTTTAATCTTTATCATAAAAATACCAAAAATATTATCTTATCATCTCTATCAGACCTCACTTTTGCAAGTGGCCGTGAAGGGATTGACAACCCCTTTATCGTGTTGGTTGCAAGGTTCTTATTTGTTTGTGTAGGTACGAGGGACTTGCGTGTGGCCTCCTACTGGATTGGTACCTTGGTTCTCAAAAACTGAGGGAAATACTTACGCTACTTTGCTGCATCACCCTTTCCTCTTCAAGGGAAAACCAACGCATGCTCAATAGTTAGCACCTCCTCATTTTCATGGCCCTTCAAGATGCTTCCTTCTGTCCTAGCATGGTTATGAACATATTTCTTTAAGACTCCCATGAACCTCTCAAAGGGGAACATATTGTGTAGAAATACAGGACCCAAAACGTTAATCTCTTTGCATAGGTGAACTAGGACGTGCGCCATGATGTTGAAGAAGGATGGTGGGAACACCAACTCAAAACTGACAAGACATTGCACCCAATCATTCTATAACCTTGGTATAATTTCTGGATCGATTACCTTCTGAGAGATTGCATTGAGGAATGCACATAGCTTCACAATGGCTAATCGAACATTTTCCAGTAGAAGCCCCCTCAATGCAACCGAAAGCAATTGCGTCATAATCACGTGGCAGTCATGAGACTTAAGGTTCTGGAACTTTTTCTCTGCCATATTTATTATTCCCTTTATATTCGACGAGAAGCCAGACGGTATCTTCATACTGAGCAGGCATTCAAACAAGATTTCCTTCTCTTCTTTGGTAAGAGCATAGCTGGCATGACCCTGATGTATGCCGTCTTTTCTGTGCATAGGTTGCTAGTCCTCCCGTTCCTTCGGTGTATCTTTTGTCTTCCCATACACGCCCAAGAAGCCAAGCAGGGTCACGCAAAGTTCTTCGTCACGTGGATCTCGTTGATTGCGGAGCGGACCTCTAGGTCTTTCTAATAGGGTAGGTCCCAAAATATAGATTTCTTCTTCCACATGGGTGCGCGTCCATGAGCGTCATTCGGAGCAGGTTGTCCGCCGGGACCCTTTCCAAAGATTACCTTCAAATCCTTGACCATATCATGTACATCAGCACCAGTACGGTGGCGAGGCTTCGTCCGGTGATCCGCCTCACCTTTGAAATGCCTGCCTTTCTTTCTTATGGGATGCCTTCTCGGAAGAAATCGATGATGTCCCAGGTACACATTCTTCCTACAATAATCCAAATATATACTGTCGGTATCACCCAAACAGTGCGTGCTTGCGCGGTATCCCTTGTTTGTCTGTCCTGAAAGGTTACTGAGAGCAGGCCAATCATTGATGGTGACGAACAGCAACACCTTTAGGTCAAATTCTTCCTGTCCGTGCTCATCCCACGCACGTACACCTTTTCCATTCCACAGCTGTAAGAGTTCTTCAACTAATGGCCTTAGGTACACATCAATGTCGTTGCCGGGTTGCTTAGGGCCTTGGATGAGCACTGGCATTATAACGAACTTCCGCTTCATGCACAACCAAGGAGGAAGGTTATACATACATAGAGTCATAGGCCAGGTGCTATAGTTGCTGCTCTGCTCCTCAAAAGGATTAATGCCATCTGCGCTTAGACCAAACCATACGCTCCTTGCGTCAAAGTCCTCCCTGTACTTTCTCTCGATTATTCTCCACTGCGACCCATCAGCGGGTACTCTCAACTTCCCGTCTTTCTTACGGTCTTCTCTGTGCCATCACATCGCCTTGGCATGCTCTTTGTTTTGGAACAAACATTTCAACCGTGGTATTATAGGAGCATACCACATCATCTTGGCAGGAATCTTCTTCCTGGGGCGCTCGCCCTCGACATCACCAGGGTCATCGTGGCTGATCGTATAGCACAATGCACCGCATACTGGGCACACGTTCAAATCCTCGTACTCACCGCGGTAGAGGATGCAGTCATTAGGGCATGCATGTATCTTCTGCACCTCTAACCCTAGAGGGCAGACAACCTTCTTTGCTTCGTACGTACTCTCGAGCAATTCATTGTCCTTTGGAAGCATCTTTTTTAACATTACCAGCAACTTTCCAAATCCCTTGTCAGATACACCATTCTCTGCCTTCCATTGCAGCAATTCCAGTCTGGTGCCAAGATTTTTCTTGCCAGCTTCGCAATTAGGGTACAACAATTTCTTGTGATCCTCTAACATGTGCTGCAACTTCTTCTTCTCCTTTTCACTTGCGTAGTTTCTCTCTACATCGGCAATGGCCCGACCTAGATCATCAGCAGGCTCATCTGATGCCTCTTCTTTAGCTTCTTCCCGCATTGCCGGCTCAGCTTCTTTCCCCATTGTTGTATCATCGTTTTCAGGGAACCCATGGCCAGGATAGCTATCGTCGTACTCTTCTTCTTCATTGTCTTCCATCATAACCCCTCTTTCTCCATGCTTGGTCCAAACATTATAGTGGGGCATGAAACCGGACTCAAACAGGTGAATGTGAATGGTTCTTGAGTTAGAGTAATTGTGATCGTTCTTACAACCAGCACATGGACAAGGCATAAAACCATCCACCCGCTTGTTTGCCTGAGCCGCAATCAGAAAAGTATGCATGCCATCAATGAACTGGGGAGAGCATTGGTTATCGTACATCCATTGCCAGCTCATCTTCGTTACACAGCACCGAATAGACCGAATTAATACAAGTTCATACATAAAGTTCATACAACACTTATTCTCATAAAGCAAACATATAAATAACTCTCTAAGCATTTAAATGCAACAACAAATGTGATCAAGCTCGCAACTAAGGTAACAATTGATCCAACAACATAATGATACCAAGCCTCACTATCAATGGCATATTTTCTAATCTTTCTAATATTCAAGCGCATTTTCTCCATCTTGATCTTGTGATCATCGACGACATCGGCAACATGCAACTCCAATTCCATCTTCTCCCCCTCAATTCTTTTCAATTTTTCTTTCAAATACTTGTTTTCTCTTTCAACTAAATTTAACCTCTCGACAATAGGGTCGGCTGGAATTTCCGGTTCACATACCTCCTAGATAAAAATATCTATATCAACTTGATGGGCATAATTTTTCATAAACACGAAATGCAACAAAATAGCTATAAAATAAAATATACCTCATCCGAATCATAACCCGGACGAGGGACGACGGGGACAGATATCAAAACCATGGCACAATGAATAACAAACAACGTACGGGTAAGATAATTATACAAGTAACTATATATCTAAATCACACAAACATGATTTTTTATATAAAAAAGATAAGAACAATAGGCTCACCCCACAAGGTGGTGCCGGTGACAAGACGGTGCGGACGATCGATGGTGGTTAGGACAGAGACGGGAAGGCACTAAGTAAACCACACCTACATATGCAAACTAAGAGTTATTTTGAGCTCAAATTGCATATAAATCAAATAAACTACCACATATAATTCCTCCCAAATTACTAAAACCCACAAATTAATCACTATATAAAGTATTGCAGGTGCTAATCTAGCAATGAGAGATGAAAGGACAAAATTGCTTACCTTTGTGATCACTTGAATGCATGGGGGCCTTCAAATCTAGACAAAATTTGGGCTAAATGTGTGATGAGCTCGACGTAGAGGGGAAGAACGGAGAGGAGAGGGGAAATGGGAAAAACGGAGCGAGCTTAATCGCGGGGGGACGAAGGGTTTATATAGGACGACCTTTAGTACCGGTTCGTGCCACAAACCGGTACTAAAGGGCTGGAGGGGCCTCAGACTGACAACATCCTGCCACCACTCACTTTAGTACCAGTTCGTGGCACAAACCAGTGCTAAAAGTTCGACACGAATCGGTACTAATGAGAGCGGCCCGCCTAGCTGTTGGAACCGGCACTAATGGTCACATTAGTGCTGGCTCAAATACAAACCGGGACTAATGAGCTGAATATTAGGCCCTTTTTCCACTAGTGAGGTAAAGCAAACGTCAAGTGTGCGTAGAGTTGTATCGGTGGCCGACAGAACTTGAGGGAATATTTGTTCTACCTTTAGCTCCTCGTTGGGTTCGACACTCTTATTTATCGAAGAAGGCTACAGACGATCCCCTATACTTGTGGGTTATCAAGACCTTTTTCTGGCGCCATTGCCGGGGAGCAATAGCGTGGGGTGAATATTGTCATGTGTGCTTGCTTGATTTATCAGTAAGTAGTTTTTATTTTGTGCTCTTGTTTTCTATCTTTAGTTATGGGTAGGAAACGAAAAATACCAAAAAGTTAGTTGTACCTACTAAACCAATGGTTGAATACCCACCCAAAATCTATCATACTACTGAAGCTTTCTATTTGGATCATCTTCGATCCATTTGTGCTCGTGCCGAAAACCCAACTAGCTTAGTTGAGGAAAATCATTAAATGAGCATGCTTATTTTGTGCGACACCGCTTATCTCAGAAAGGGAAACTTTTGTGGCGTCATATTAATAGTTTATATTGCTATGCTTTGAATCTATGCGAAATACATCATTTTACTTGTTGTTCTGAGGACCCTAAAAAATACCTTCCCTTCGAATGTGAGATTAAGGATACACTACTAGGGAAAACCTTATACACGGGATCTTACCAGCAGCGCGGTATAAGAAGAGATGCTACTGCTAATTAGTAGTAGCGCGGGTTATAAACCCATGCTACTACTAAATTGATAGTAGTAGCGCGGTTTATAAACCCACGTTACTACTAAGTGGTCTTCACCGTGCCCGACAGAACAAGCAGTAGTAGTAGCGTGGGGTATAAACCCATGCTACTACTAACTTGGTAGTAGTAGCGCGGTGTATAAACCCCACGCTACTACGTGGTCTCATCGTGCCGCCCGCGACATAGAGAAGAGAGCAGCCATCAATTTTTCTTTACTCGTCGGCCTGGTAAAATTTTCTATCTTGGAGAGAGCTACCGTCCCGTCCCGTCCCCTTCCCTCTTCCCAGTCCCAGATCGCCGCCGCCACCCAACTCGACTTCGCCGCCGGCCATGGCCTCCACTCTCTCCCCCACAGCCTTCGCCACCACCCTCTCCCATCCAATCCCCTTACTAGAAGACAATAGAAGAGAGAGATCGAGCGAGCAGCTCGAGCGGCAGCCATGGCGCCCCCAGATTCATCCGCCGTCGTCAAGGTCCTGGACGGAGATGCTCGCGAGCTGGCTTCTGCTCGCCCGCGACGCACGCAGCTCTTCCTCACCCATCTCTTGCCCATCAAGGTAATCTCTTTCCCATCTTCTCCTCTTCGATCTGCTTTTCTCACCTTCCCTTCCCTTCCCCCCTTCCCTGATACGTCGTTCCCTTCAACACGCAGGTGCAGGCACGCAGCAGACACCACTAGTGCCCAACCCTAGCCAGCGGAGCGGCACGGCGCACACCGGCATTGATGATGGCCGTACCTCGGAGCGGAGACGTTTGGCCTGCTCCTGGTCGGCTTACCATGCCTGCCCGCGCCTCTGGTAAGCCCCTCCACTCTTCTCTATGATCTCTCATCATCAGTTGGCTGGTAATCTTATTATTCCTGCTGCTTGCTGGGTGCCGTAAAAATTAGTGACAGACTGAAACTTTCAGCAAAGATATAAATCAACGTTTATGAGCGACCCTCACCGCCGTGGAGCTGTGGTCCTCATCTAAATCGAACGTGTACAGATTATTGTAGGTAACTATCGTGTTGTATCATCTGCAAATGCTCAGTTCGTGCGGGAGTTTTTTCCCAATGTGCAGTGCCGACCGTGTAGAGGCCGGGAGTCAAGGCGGAGGATGAGATCGGGAGGCCCCGCGGCTCCACGCCGGCATCGTCGCCTCTGCCTCACAAGTTGTAACCAATATAGAAAAGCTATATGACTCGATCCAGGATCTCCCGGCTCTCTCTGATCCCGTCTCACCACAAAATTTTAATCTTTTTTCTTTTGAGTAGAATTTTAATCTTTTTAGTTCCAAGTTCTAAACATATGAAGATCCAACATCTAATTTATTTCTCATAGATGAGTGATGGACGATGCAGTGGAGGAGGCATACCGATGGCAGGTTGTAGCAAATCAGGAGGCCGCTGCCGTCGGCGGACGCTGCCGAGTGGAGAAACTACGTGGACGGTGGACGCTGCCGAGTGGAAAAACTACAGCGGACTGGTGAGATAACTGAAATTTCATAATAGCGACTCCATGCATGGTATGTTCCCCTTTTTCCATATTTTACATACGCATCTTATATATTCTTTGAGATCTAAGCCCTTAGAAACAATAGATTCTGATCTTCTGGTCTTTGCCTGCTGATGCTTTTATTATGACTTGCAGGATTTTTTTTTACTTTTTGTACATTGTCATTTAAGTTTTCTTGCGATAGCACACTAATTAACAGAAAAACCTTATGGCATATGACCTTTTCTATGTGTGACGTATATGTAAAGTTAGTTTTCTCTTAAAAAAATCATCCGTCGATAAGCTGAATTAGAGGGAAATTCATGGAAAGTGAACCAGCATACAAACCATAGTAATAATCCCAGTGAACTAGCTCTACAGACTAGCATACATGTTATTTAGAAACAAGGGGTTTGCCATGCTACAACAATGGGTCCAGTGCGCGTCGTCGTCTTAGCCAGTTGTGTTAATCGGTGGAAATGCGAGAGGGCCATGCCTCACTAGTAATCTTGTTGATTGCCTCTGAACCTGAATGAACAACCTTGCTCGTATAGTTCTGTGTGTCCATATGATTTATGCTTTGCTGTTTTATCCTGTTGTTCCTTTTGATCCCTGTGACTGTTGCAATCAACTCTCACATGTACCATGATGCTAACTGGTAAATTAGGACAAGAGATGTTTCTATTTTGCACTGCTCATACTGTACATACTGTGATTCATCTGATGGGTTTCTTGCACCTGCAAATGACAGTGTCATGATGTTGTCAATGGTGTGGCTGAGGCAGAAGGTGTAACCAAATATGATGCAGGTGAAGCTGCTGTAGATCAGAAAGGTGAACACATGTTCGCCTGTATTAAGATATTTTCAGTAATTTAAAGCTGAAATGATATCCTGTAGCGAACTGGGATTATGGTCTATCTCTTAAACTATCTTTGATCTTGTCCATAATGCTTCCCTGCAGAGCAAAAAGGTTCAACCACCATGAAATCCTAGCTGAGGACGTGCGAGACTGGGATATAGCCAGTGACCGGGGGCAAGGGCAGCATGCGCAGGTGCTTTCTTTGTTTTCAATCTAATTGTTGTGTGTTATTATCTTGAATACATTTCTCTTTTAATTTATTTTCAGTCTTCCAAGCCTGAACATAGTTATTGTATCTTATTATCGTCTTTGGAAGTGGCCGGACCCTTCCGTGAACCCTGCACAAGCAGGAGCTAACTAACAAGTTTTCACTTTCTCGACTGGGTGCAGGGTGATCGACGAGCACTACTGCGGCCCGATGGGAGTTGTGCTCTTCAACTACTCAGAGGCAGACTTCACCGTGAAGCCCCGCGACCGCATCATACAGATTATCGTCCAGGTGATTGCGACGCAGGAGGTCCCCGGGGTGGAGGACCTCGACGCCACCGTCCGGACGTCACCGAGGTGGAGGATGACGCCACCGTCCGGAGTTCCTCAAGGTGGAGGACCTCGACGCTTTGTACATACATCTAGAGAAGTGGTCTGGTTAGGTTGGTGGTGAAACGCTAGGGAAGGTACCAACCTTTTGATGATGGTTGTGTGTGTCCTCATGATCTCTTCGAGTTGAGATGTTGAATGATGCATCCATGAACACTACAAGTGTTAAGATGGTTCTGTGAAATTTATTTTGCACTGGACGTGTCTCTGATCTCCATTCATGAATACTGCATCTATTTTTATTTTTTTAATTCCTAATTTGCTACTAGTAGCGTTGGGAAAAAAGTTCCCTACTAGTATTTAGGATACTAGTAGCGCTGATATTGTAGGCACGCTATTACTACTTCATTAGTAGTAGCGCGAGTCTGTAATAGCAGTAGTGTGGGTGGCACACGCTACTAGTAGCGAGGGTTCCTCCCACGCTACTACTAACTATTAGTTGTAGCGCCTTATTAGTAGCGCCGGTACCCGGGCTACTGATACACCTAAAACCCGCGCTACTGCTAGCCTTTTCCCTAGTAGTGATAATGGAATCTTAACTTCTTATGCCAAGGGTGTTTATAATTACTTTGATATTGAACAAATTGAAGAAATTGTTGCTTTTAAGGGTGCCTATGAAATCGCTTCTTTGATTCAAAAATATGATGCTACTCTTTACAAATCTGAAAATTTTGCCATACTTAAATATTGCTATGAAAACTATGCTTATAATGCTTATGTTAAAGAATATATTGAGTACTTCTCTACTATCCAAGAAGAGAATAATATTTTGCAGGATTCTATGGAAGAAGAAATTGATGAAACTGTGAGCTCATTGGATGAAAAAGGTAACGAGGAGAGCGAAGAACAAAAGGAGGAAGAGTGTATTAGCTACCCGTTCCCACCTTCTAATGAGAGTAACTCTTCAACTCTTACATTGTTTAATGTCCCTTCGTTTTTACCGAAGGATGAATGCTATGATCCCGTTGGTTCATTTGAAATATCACTTTTTGATGAACTTGATGCTTGCTATGCTTGTGGCCATGATGCCAATATGAATTATGCTTATGGAGATGAACTTGCTATTGTCCTTATGTTAAAAATGAAATTGTTGCTATTGCACCCACACATGATAGTCCTATTCTCTTTTTGAATTCTCCCAACTACACTATATCAGAGAAGTTTGCACTTATTAAGGATTACGTTGATGGGTTTCCTTTTACCGTTGCACATGATAATTTTGATGAATTTAATATGCATGTGTTTGTTGATCCTACTTGCAATTATTATGAGAGTGGAACTACATCTCCGCCTCTCTATGTCTCCAACAGGAAAGAATTGCAAGAAACTTCTTATGCTATGTATTGGCCTTTACTTGATGTGCATGAATCTTTCTTGTATGACATGCCGATGCATAGGAAGAGAGTTAGACTTCAACATTGCATGATATATGTTGCTTTCTGCTCATTACTAAATGCCAAATCATTGCTAATTAAAATTGGCTTTGATATACCTTGGGATCCGGTGGATTCATTACTTGAGCACTTTATGCCTAGCTTAATGGCTTTAAAGAAAGCACTGCCAGGGAGACAACCCGGAAGTTTTAGAGAGTCATTTATTTCTGTTGAGTGCTTTTATAAAGTTAAAAAAAACTACAGAGGGGAACTTAAAAACTTATTCACAAAAGAGAAGCGGTTGGAAGTTATGCATTGGAGAAGTTAGGGTTGACCTTGAACACTTGCCTTTAGGATGAGTAGATTGTTTCTTGGTATGTGCGGTGCAAAAAAAGAAACTTTGGTTGTAGTGCACGATTTTACATTTTTTATTGGAATGCAAAAATTTCTAAAACTTTTTGCATAGTCTTGCTATACAAATTTTTTATTTTGTCCTAATTTTTCATAATTGTTGGAGTACCAGAAGTATGGTGAATGTTTCAGATTACTACAGACTGTCCTGTTTAAGACAAATTCTGTTTTTGATTCATTGTTTTGCTTGTTTTGATGAAACTATTGATTCTCTAAGTGGAATAAGCCATGAAAAAGTTATATTACAGTAGCTACAAAGCAAAAACAAAATATGAATTGGTTTGCAACAGTACTTAGAGTAGTGATTTGCCTTATTATACTAACGGGGCTTACCGAGGTTTCTGTTGAGTTTTGTGTGGATGAAGTGATCAAAGATCGAGGATGTATCAATATGAGGAGAAGGAGGAGAGGCAAGAGCTCAAGCTTGGGGATTCCCAAGGCACCCCAAGTAAATATTCAAGGAGACTCAAGCGTCTAAGCTTGGGGATGCCCTGGAAGGCATCCCATCTTTCTTCAACAAGTATCAGTATGTTTTCGTCTTTGTTTCATTCATGTGATATGCGTAAATCTTGGAGCGTATTTTACGCTTAGTTTTTACTTTTCTTTCATTCACCATGCTGGTATGAGATAGTCCATGGTTGATTTATAGAACGCTCGTTGCACTTCACGTATATCTTTTGAGTGTCGCTTTATAGAATGCTTCATGTGCTTCACTTATATCATTTGAAATTTGGATTGCCTGTTTCTCTTCACATAGAAAACCATTGTTTGTAGAATGCTCTTTCGCTTCACTTATATTTATTAGAGCATGATATTTCGTAGAAAGAATTAAACTCTCATGCTTCACTTACGTCTATTTAGAGAGTCAAAAGGAATTGGTCATTTGCATGGTTAGTCATGAAATCCTACATAAAACTTATGGATCATTGAATATGATATGTTTGATTCCTTGCATTAGTTTTGCGATATAGAGATGGTAATATGTGGGAGGTACAAGTAAATGGTTGTGGTTGGTAAGAATATTGGTGTTAAGGTTTGTGATTCCCGAAGCATGCACGTATAGTCTCTCGTTATGCTATGAAGTTGGAGCATGATTTATTATTGATTGTCTTCCTTATGAGTGGCGGTCGGGGACGAGCGATGGTCGTTTCCTACCAATCTATCCCCATAGGGGCATGCGTAGTAGTACTTTGCTTCGAGGGCTAATATACTTTTGCAATAAGTGTATGAGTTCCTTATAACTAATGTGAGTCCATGGATTATATGCACTCTTACCTTTCTGCAATTTGCTAGCCTCTACGGTACCGTGCATTGCCCTTTCTCACCTCGAGAGTCGATGCAAACTTCGCTGGTGCATCCAAACCCCGTGATATGATACGCTCTATCACACATAAGCCTTATTATATCTTCCTCAAAACAGCCACCATACCTACCTATTATGGACTTTCCATAGCCATTCCGAGATATATTCTCAGGCAACTTCCACTGCTTCTGTTTTGATGACTAGAGCATTCATTGTCATATTGTTTTGCATGATCATATAGCTGACATAGTTACGGCAAAGCCATCGTTCATCATTTCTATACATGTTATGCTAGATCATTGCACATCCTGGTACACTGCCATAGGCATTCATATAGATTCATACTTTGTTATAGGTATCAAGTTGTAATTTTTATTTCTTTTGTGTTATAAGTAAATAGAAATGAGACGATCATCATTATTCATTTTTAGAGCATTGCCCCAGTGAGGAAAGGATGATGGAGACTATGATTCCCCCACAAGTCGGGATGAGACTCCGGACAATGAGAGAGAAAAAAGGGGAAAAGAAAAAAAAGAAAAAAATAAAGAGAGAAGGGGCATGCTAGTTCCACACTTGTGCTTCAAAGTAGCACCATGTTTTTCATATGGAGAGTCTCCTATGTTGTCCACTTTCATATACTAGTGTGAATTTTTCATTATAGGATTAGATGCACACCCACTTCCTTTTCATATTGAGCTTTCATACACTTATAGCTCTTAGTGCATCCGTTGCATGGCAATCCCTACTCCTCACATTGATATCAATTGATGGGCATCTCCATAGCACGTTGGTTAGCCGTGTCGATGAGAGACTATCTTACTTTTTTGTCCTCTCTATATTTACCCCTATCATCATACTCTATTCCACCTGTAGTGTTATATCCATGGCTTGCACTCATGTATTGCGTGAGGGTTCAAAAAGATGAAGCGTGTTAAAAAGTATGAAACAATTGCTCGGCTTGTCATCGGGGTTGTGCATGATAAATACGTTGTGTTAAGAAGACAGAGCATGACAAGACTATATGATTTTGTAGGGATAGCTTTCTTTAGCGTTGATATTTTGAAAGACATGATTGTTTGTTGGGATGCCTAAGCATTGATGTCTTTATGTCAAATTATAGACTATTGCTTTGAATCACTTATGTTCGAATATTCATGCCATGATTAGATATATGATCAAGTTTATGCTAGGTAGCATTCCACATCAAAAATTATCCTTTTATCATTTACCTACTCGAGGACGAGCAGGAATTAAGCTTGGTGATGCTGATACGTCTCCGTCGTATCTATAATTTTTGATTGTTCCATGCCAATATTATACAACTTTCACATATTTTTTGGCAACTTTTGATATGATTTATTGGACTAACTTATTGATCTAGTGCCTAGTGCCAGTTCATGTTTGTTGCATGTTTTTTGTTTCACAGAAAATCCATATCAAACGAAGTCCAAACACGATAAAAATTTACAAAGAATTATTTTGGAATATATGTGATTTTGGGAGTTGGAATCACCGCAAACGAAGGCCCACACCCACCACAAAACACCTGGGTGCACCCCAGGCCCGAAGCGTGCCATGGTGGGTTGTGCTCACCTCGTACGTCGGTTGGAGCTCTACTTCGGGCGCAAGGAAGCTTATATCCGGAAAAAATCGTGTTAAAATTTCAGCGCAATCGGAGTTGCGGATCTCCCGGAATATAAGAAACGGTTTTTGGCCAAATATGGGGAATGCGAAACAGAAGAGAACAGAGAGGGAGATCCAACCTCGGAGGTGCTCCCGCCCCTCCGCCGCCATGGAGGCCATGGAACAGAGGGGGAACTCTCCTCCCATCTATGGGGGGAGGCGAAGGAAGAAGAAGGAGGGGGCTCTCTCCTCCTCTCTTCACCAACTCTCTCTCCGCCGGGGCAAGGATCGTGACGGTGATCTACATCAACAATCTTGCTAATGTCAACACCAACTCTCTCTCCCTCTATGCAGCGGTGTAACACCTCTTCTCCCCGCTGTAATCTCTACTTAATCATGGTGCTCAACTCCATATATTATTTCCCAATGATATTTGGCTATCCTATAATGTTTGAGTAGATCAGTTTTTTCCTATGGGTTAATCATGATCTTGGTTGGTATGATTTTATATTTTATTTATGGTGCTGTCCTGCGGTGCCCTCTGTCTCGCGCAAATGTGAGGGGTCCCCGATGTAGGGTGTTGCAATACGTTCATGATTCTCTTATGGTGGGTTGCGAGATTGACAAAATCTTAAACCTGAGTAGGTGGGTTGTTGCGTATGGGATAAACAAGACTTGATACTTAACGCTATGGTTGGGTTTCATGACCTTAATGATATTTAGTAGTTGCGGATGCTTTCTAGGGGTCCAATCATAAGTGCATATGATCCAAGTAGCGAAAGTATGTTAGCTCGTGCCTCTCCGTCATGTAGAATTACAAGAATGATTACCGGTACTTGTTATCGATTTCCTAGGGACAAATGACTTTCTTGTTGACAAAAGCTATCCACTTTTATTACCTTGCAATTTGTAGTTTTATTCTCGCAATGTACTCGTAGTTTTATTCTTGCAAAATAGTTTCATACTTGTTTTGGGTAAAGCAAACGTCAAGTGTGCATAGAGTTGTATCGGTGGTCAATAGAACTTGAGGAAATATTTGTTCTGCCTTTAGCTCCTCGTTGGGTTCGACACTCTTACTTATCGAAGAAGGCTACAAACTATCCCCTATACTTGTGGGTTATCAGTACACAACAGGGCATAGTTTATATAACCTATGGCTAAGGCATAGGGAATGACTTTCATTCTCTCTCTATCTTCTGCCATGGTCGGGCTTTGAGTCTTACTCAACTTCACACCTTGCAACATAGGCAAGAACTTTTACTTTGACTGATCTATTTTGAACTTCTTCAAAACTTTGCCAAGGTTTGTACTTTGTGAAAGTCCTATTAAGCGTCTTGATCTATCCCTATAGATCTTGATGCATAATGTGTAAGCAGCTTCACTGAGGTCTTTCATTGAAAAAAAATCTTATTCAAGTATCCTTTTATGCTATCCAGAAATTCCATATCATTTCCAATCAACAATATGTCATCCACACATATATCAGAAAAGCTACAGAGCTCCCACTCACTTTCTTATAAATACAGGCTTCACTGTAAGTCTGTATAAAACCATATGCTTTGATCACCTCATCAAAGCATATATTCCAACTCTGAGATGCTTGCACCAGTCCATAGATGGATCGCTGGAGCTTGCACACTTTGTTAGCACCTTTAGGATCGACAAAACCTTCTGGTTGTATCATATACAACTCTTCTTTAAGAAATCCATTAAGGAATGCAATTTTGACGTCCATTTGCGAGACTTCATAATTATTAAATACGGTAATTGCTAACATGATTTGGACAGACTTAAGCATCGCTACGGGTGAGAAAGTCTCATCGTAGTCAACTCCTTGACCTTGTTGAAACCCTTTTGCGATAAGTCGTGCTTTTATAGACAGTGATATTACCATCAGCATCTGTCTTCCTCTTGAAGATCCATTCATTTTCAATGGCTTCCTGATCATCGGGCAAGTGCACCAAAGTCCACACTTTGTTCTCATACATGGATCCCTATCATAGTTTTCATGGCCTCAAGCCATCTGTTGGAATCTGGGCTCATCATAGCTTCTTCATAGTTTGTAGGTCCGCCTTGGTCTAGTAACATGACTTCCAGGACAGGATTACCGTACCACTCTAGTGCAGATCATGCTCTGGTCGAGCTATGAAGCTCAGTAGTAACTTGATCTGAAGTTTCATGATCATCATCATTAGCTTCCTCTCTAGTTGGTGTAGGCATCACGGGAACAGTTTTCTCTGATGTACTACTTGTTGGGGAACGTAGCATGCAATTTCAAAAAAATTCCTACGATCACGCAAGATCTATCTAGGAGATGCATAGCAATGATAAGGGGAGAGTGTGTCCACGTACCCTCGTAGACCGAAAGTGGAAGCGTTTAGTAACGAGGTTGATGTATTCGAACGTCTTCACGATCCGAGCGATCCAAGTACCGAACGTACGGCACCTCCGTGTTTAGCACACGTTCAGCATGATGACGTCCCTCGAGCTCTTGATCCAGTAGAGGGTCGAGGGAGAGTTCCTTCAACACGACGGCGTGACGATGGTGTTTGTTATGTGATCGTTATGTGATCCGCGCAGAGGCTTTGCCTAAGCGCTACGACAATATGACCGAGGTGGTAAACTATGGAGGGGGGCACTGCACACAGCTAAGAAAGAACAATTGTGTGCTTTGGGTGCCCCCCTTCCCCGTATATAAAGGAGGAGGAGGCCGGCCTAGGGTGGCGCCAGGGAGAGGGGAGTCTACTAGGACTCTAGTCCTAGTAGGATTCGCCCCCCCTTTTTTTCCTTCTTACCGGAGGGGGAAAGGGGAAGGAGAGGGAGTAGGAGAAGGAAAGGGGGGCGCCCCCTTCCCTAAATCCATTCTTCCTCCTTGTGGGGGGCGCACCAGCCCCTTGTGGGCTGGTTAGCCTCCCTCCTATGGCCCATATGGCCCATATCTTTCCCCGGGGGGTTCCGGTAACCCCTCCGGTACTCCGGTATGTACCCGATACACTCCGGAACCCTTCGGTGTCCGATGGTGTCCGAATACTACCTTCCAATATATCAATCCTTACCTCTCGACCATTTCTAGACTCCTCGTCATGTCCGTGATCTCATCCGGGACTCCGAACAAACTTCGGTCACCAAAACACACAACTCATAATAAAAATCGTCATCGAACGTTAAGTGTGCGGACCCTACGGGTTCGAGAACTATGTAGACATGACCGAGACACATCTCCGGCCAATAACCAATAGTGGAACCTAGATGCTCATATTGGTTCCTACATATTCTACAAAGATCTTTATCGGTCAAACCGCATAACAACATACGTCATTCCCTTTGTCATCGGTATGTTACTTACCCGAGATTCGATCGTCAGTATCATCATACCTAGTTCAATTTCGTTACCGGCAAGTCTCTTTACTCGTTCAGTAATGCATCATCCCGCAACTAACTCATTAGTCACATTGCTTGCAAGGCTTATAGTGATGTGCATTACCGAGAGGGCCCAGAGATACCTCTCCGATACATGGAGTGACAAATCCTAATCTTGATCTATGCCAACCCAACAAACATCTTCGGAGACACCTGTAGAGAATCTTTATAATCACCCAGTTACGTTGTGATGTTTGATAGCACATAAGGTGTTCCTATGGTATTCGGGAGTTGCATAATCTCATAGTCTGAGGAATATGTATAAGTCATGAAGAAAGCAACAACAATAAAACTAAACGATCATAATGCTAAGCTAACGGATGGGTCTTGTCCATCACATCATTCTCTAATGATGTGATCCTATTCATCAAATGACACACACGTCTATGGTTAGGAAACTTAACCATCTTTAATTAACGAGCTAGTCAAGTAGAGGCATACTAGGGACACTCTGTTTTGTCTATGTATTCACACATGTATCAAGTTTCCGGTTAATACAATTCTAGCATGAATAATAAACATTTATCATGATATAAGGAAATATAAACAACAACTTTATTATTGCCTCTAGGGCATATTTCCTCCAGTCTCCCACTTGCACTAGAGGCAATAATCTAGTTCACGTCGCCATGTGATTTAACACCAATAGTTCACATCATCATGTGACCAACACCCAAAGGGTTTACTAGAGTCAATAACCTAGTTCACATCTCTATGTGATTAACACCCAAAGAGTACTAAGGTGTGATCATGTTTTGCTTATGAGAGAAGTTTAGTCAATGGTTCTGTCACATTCAGAGCCGTGTATATTTTGCAAATATTCTATGTCTACAATGCTCTGCATGGAGCTACTCTAGCTAATTGCTCCCACTTTCAATATGTATCCAGATTGAGACTCAGAGTCATCCAGATCGGTGTCAAAGCTTGCATCAACGTAACTCTTTACGACGAACTCTTTATCACCTCCATAACCGAGAAATATCTCCTTAGTCTTCTAAGGATAATTTTGACCGCTATCCAGTGATCTACTCCTGGATCACTATTGTACCCCTTCACCAAACTCATGGCAAGGTACACAATATGTCTGGTATACAGCGTGGCATACTTTATAGAACCTATGGCTGAGGCATAGGCAATGACTTTCATTCTCTCTCTATCTTCTGCCGTGGTCGGATTTTGAGTCTTACTCAACTTCATACCTTACAACTCAGGCAAGAACTCCTTCTTTGACTGATCCATTTTGAACTCCTTCAAAATTTTATCAAGGTATGTACTTACTAAAAAATCTTATTAAGCGTCTTGATCTATCACTATAGATCTTGATTCCCAATATGTAAGCAGCTTCACCGAGGTCTTTCTTTGAAAAATTCCTTTTAAACACTCCTTTATGCTTTCCAGAAAATTTTGTATTATTTCCAATCAACAATATGGCATCCACATATAATATTAGTAATGCTACAGAGCTCCCACTCACTTTCTTGTAAATACAGACTTCTCCAGAAGTCTGTATAAAACCATATGCTTTGATCACACTATCAAAGCGTATATTCCAACTCCGAGATGCTTGCACCAGTCCATAAATGGATCGCTGGAGCTTGCACACTTTGTTAGCACCTTTAGGATCGACAAAACCTTCTAGTTGCATCATATACAACTCTTCTTTAAGAAATCCATTAAGGAATGCAGTTTTGACACCCATTTGCCAAATTTCATAATCGTAAAATGCGGCAATTGCTAACATGATTCGGACAGACTTAAGCATCACTACGGGTGAGAAGGTCTCATCATAGTCAACTCCTTGAACTTGCCGAAAACCTTTTGCAACAAGTCGAGCTTTGTAGACAGTAACATTACCGTCAGCGTGTGTCTTCTTCTTGAAGATCCATTTATTTTCTATGGCTTGCCGATCATCGGGCAACTCAACCAAAGTCCACACTTTGTTCTCATACATGGATCCTATCTTAGATTTCATGGCCTCAAGCCATTTCGCGGAATCTGGGCTCATCATTGCTTCCTCATAGTTCGTAGGTTCGTCATGGTCAAGTAACATGACCTCCAGAACAGGATTACCGTACCACTCTGGTGCGGAACTTACTTTGTTTGACCTACGAGGTTCAGTAGTAACTTGATCAGAAGTTTCATGATCATCATCTTTAGCTTCCTCACTTACTGGTGTAGGAATCACTGGAGTTGATTTCTGTTATGAACTACTTTCCAATAAGGGAGCAGGTACAGTTACCTCATCAAGTTCTACTTTCCTCCCACTCACTTCTTTCGAGAGAAACTCCTTCTCTAGAAAGGATCCATTCTTAGCAATGAATATCTTGCCTTTGGACTGTGATAGAAGGTGTACCCAACAGTCTCCTTTGGGTATCCTATGAAGACACATTTCTCCGATTTGGGTTCGAACTTATCAGGTTGAAGCTTTTTCACATAAGCATCGCAGCCCCAAACTTTAGGAAACTAAAACTTGGGTTTCTTGCCAAACCACAGTTCATATGGTGTCGTCTCAATGGATTTAGATGGTGCCCTATTTAACGTGAATGCAGTCATCTCTAAAGCATAACCCAAAAATGGTAGCGGTAAATCAGTAAGAGAGATCATAGATCGCACCATATCTAATAAAGTACGATTACAACGTTCGGACACACTATTACGATGTGGTGTTCTGGGTGGCATGAGTTGCGAAACTATTCTGCATTGTTTCAAATGAAGACCAAACTCATAACTCAAATATTCTCCTCCGCGATCAGATCATAGAAACTTTATTTTCTTGTTACGATGATTTTCCACTTCACTCTAAAATTCTTTGAACTTTTCAAATGTTTCAGACGTATGTTTCATCAAGTAGATATACCCATATCTTCTCAAATCATCTGTGAAGGTCAGAAAATAACGATACCCGCCACGAGCATCAACACTCATCGGACCGCATACATCAGTATGTATAATTTCCAACAAGTCTATTGCTCGCTCCATTGTTCCGAAGAACGGAGTCTTAGTCATCTTGCCCATGAGGCATGGTTCGCAAGCATCAAGTGATTCATAATCAAGTGATTCCAAAAGCCCAACAGCATGTAGGTTCATCATGGTCTAGTAACATGACTTCCAGAATAGGATTACCGTACCACTCTGGTGCGGAACGTACTCTGGTTGACCTACGAGGTTCGGTAGTAACTTGATCTGAAGTTTCATGATCATCATCATTAACTTCCTCACTAGTTGGTGTAGGCATCACTGGAACTGATTTCTATGATGAACTACTTTCCTATTCGGTAGAAGGTACAATTACCTCGTCAAGTTCTACTTTCCTCCCACTCACTTCTTTCAGAGAAACTCCTTCTCTAGAAAGGATCCATTCTTAGCAATAAAGATCTTGCCTTCGGATCTGTGATATAAGGTGTACCCAACAGTTTCTTTTGGGCATCCTATGAAGACGCACTTCTCCGATTTGGGTTCGAGCTATCAGGATGAAGCTTTTTCACATAAGCATCGCAACCCCAAACTTTAAGAAATGACAGCTTAGGTTTCTTGCCAAACCACAGTTCATACGGTGTCGTCTCAACGGATTTAGATGGTGCCCTATTTAATGTGAATGTAGTTGTCTCTAATGCATAACCCCAAAATGATAGTGGTAAATCGGTAAGAGACATCATAGATCGCACCATATCTAATAAAGGACGGTTACGAAGTTCGGACACACCATTACGCTGTGGTGTTACAGGTGGCGTGAGTTGTGAAACTATTCCACATTATTTTAAATGAAGGCCAAACTCATAACACAAATATTCGCCTCCGCAATCAGATCGTAGAAACTTTATTTTCTTTTTATGATGATTCTCCACTTCACTCTGAAATTCTTTGAACTTTTCAAATGTTTCAGACTTGTGTTTCATCAAGTAGATATACCCATATCTGCTCAAATCATCTGTGAAGGTAAGAAAATAACAATACTCGCCGCGAGCGTCAACACCCATCGGACCGCATACATGATGTGAAATTGGGAACTGATGCATGAATGCATGCATGATGGAATAGGAAGGGAATCAAAGGGATCAATCAGTTCCTATATTTTCGCGTGCACGTACTCAACTTACGAAGGAATTGATCGCTGCCTCTTGCCTCGCTGCGTGCGTACGTTCCAGCGTGCTGCATGAGGCCCAACCGTCCATCCATTAGAAAAATTTGGGCCAAAGACTACGTGCATACTGGCGGGCCCCCTCGATTTTGGGGGGCCGGTGTCGGTGTCAAAACTGGTGGATCTCGGGTAGGGGGTCCCGAACTGTGTGTCTAAGGTCGATGGTAACAGGAGACAGGGGACACGATGTTTACCCAGGTTCGGTCCCTCTCTATCGAGGTAATACCCTACTTCCTGCTTGATTGATCTTGATGAATATGAGTATTACAAGAGTTGATCTACCACGAGATCGTAATGGCTAAACCCTAGAAGTCTAGCCTGTATGACTATGATAATGAGTATCCCCCTTCCAGACTAAGTCCTCCATTTTATATAGATACCAGGG
Organism: Triticum urartu; assembly: GCF_003073215.2. NCBI lineage: Eukaryota > Viridiplantae > Streptophyta > Magnoliopsida > Poales > Poaceae > Triticum > Triticum urartu. The sequence continues at coordinate 11,240,707 of NC_053026.1, forward strand.
AGATCTAGGTTTACACAAGGTCGGTTACAAAGAAAAGAATCCACATATTCGGTCGCCAAGCTTGCCTTCCACACCAAGGAGAGTCCCATCCGGACACAGGTGCAGTCTTCGGTCTCCGTATCTTCATGGCCCATCAGTCCGGCCCATGGCTATCAGGCCGGACACCCGAGGAACCCTTAGTCCAGGACTCCCTCAGTAGCCCCTGAACCTAGCTTCAATGATGAGGAGTCCGGCACGCAGATTTGTCTTCGGCATTGCAAGCCGGGTTCCCTTCTTTCTGAACTCCAAGATAGTCTCCGGACGCGATGATTATATCCGGCCCTGTGACACACACCGCAGAGAGAATATAATATTCCATGAGTCCGATCCGTTGACAACTTTTTATAACATGACATCACGTCTGCCCGGTCATAATTTTGAACCGTTTTAAGTCTGTCGCTCCACATTTCAAGACTTGTGTTTCATCAAGTAGGTATACCCATATCTGCTCAAATGATCTATGAAGGTTAGAAAATAACGATACTCGCCGCGTGCTTCAACAATCGTCGGACCTCATACATCGGTATGTATTATTTCCAATAAGTCATTAGCTCGCTCCATTGTTTCGGAGAACGGAGTTTTAGTCATCTTGCCCATGAGGCATGGTTCGCAAGTATCAAATGATTCATAATCAAGTGATTCCAAAAGTCCATCCGCATGGAGTTTCTTCATGCGCTTTACACCAATATGACCTAAACGGCAGTGCCACAAGTATGTTGCACTATCATTATCAACTTTGTATCTTTTGGCATCAATATCATGAATATGTTTATAACTACGATCGAGATTCAATAAACCATTTACATTGGGTGTATGAACATAGAAGGTTTTATTCATGTAAACAGAACAACAATTATTCGCCGACTTAAACGAATAACCGTATTGCAATAAACATGATCAAATCATATTCATTCTCAACGCAAACACCAAATAACATTTATTTAGGTTGAACACTAATCCCAAAGGTAGAGGGAGTGTGCGATGGTGATCGTATCAACCTTGGAATCACTTCCAACACACATCGTCACCTCGCCCTTAACTAGTCTCTGTTTATTCTGCAACTCCTGTTTTGTCTAATCTAAGCAACTGAATCGGTATCAAATACCCAGGGGTTACTATGAATACTAGTAAGGTAGACATCAATAACATGTATATCAAATATACCTTCATTCACTTTGCCATCCTTCTTATCCGCCAAGTATTTTGGGGCAGTTCCACTTCCAGTGACCATTTCCTTTGCAGTAGAAAAGCACTCAGTTTCAGGCTTGGGTTCAGCTTTGGGTTTCTTCATGGGAGCAGCAACTTGCTTGCCATTCTTCTCGAAGTTCCCTTTCTTCCCCTTGCCCTTTTTCTTGAAACTAGTGGTCTTGTTAACCATCAACACTTGATGCTCTTTCTCGATTTCTACCTTCGCCGATTTCAGCATTGCGAAGAGTTCGGGAATTGTTTTCGTCATCCCTTGCATATTATAGTTCATCACGAAGTTCTAGTAGCTTGGTGACAGTGACTAGAGAATTTTGTCAATCAGTATATAATCTGGAAGATTAACTCCCACTTGATTCAAGTGATTGTAGTACCCAGACATTCTGAGCACATGCTCACTTGCTGAGGTATTCTCCTTCATCTTATAGGCAAAGTATTTGTCAGAGGTCTCTTACCTCTCAACATGGGCATGAGCCTGAAATACCAATTTGAGCTCTTGTAGCACCTCATATGTTCCATGGTGTTCAAAACGTCTTTGAAGTCCCGGTTCTAAGTCGTAAAGCATGGCGCACGAAAATATTAAGTAGTCATCATATCGAGCTTGCCAAACGTTCATAACATCGACATCCGCTCTTGCAATAGGTCTATCACCTAGCGGTGCATCAAGGACATAATTCTTTTGTGCAGCAATGAGGATAATCCTCACATCATGGACCCAGTCCGCATCATTGCTACTATCATCTTTCAACTTAGCTTTCTCTAGGAACATATCAAAAAATAGGGGAGCTATATCGCTAGCTATTGATCTACAACATAGATATGCAAAACTATTAAGACAAAGTTCATGATAAATTTAAGTTCAATTAATCAAATTACTAATGAACTCCCACTTAAATAAACACCCCTCAAATTATCTAAGTGATACGTGATCCAAATCAACCAACCCATGTCTGATCATCATGTGAGATGGGGTAGTCATCAATGGTGAACATCTCTATGTTGATCATATATACTATATGACTCATGTTCGACCTTTCGGTCTCCAATGTTCCGAGACCATGTCTGTACATGTTAGGCTCGTCAAGTTTAACCCAAGTATTCTACATGTGCAAAACTGTCTTACACCCCTTGTATGTGAACGTAGAGTCTATCACACCCGATCATCACGTGGTGTCTCGAAACGATGAACTCTCGCAACGACGCATACTCAGGGAGAACACTTATATCTTGAAATTTAGTGAAGGGATCATCTTATAATGCTACCGTTGTTCTAAGCAAAATAAGATGCATAAAAGATAAACATCACATGCAATCAAAATATGTGACATGATATGGCAATCATCATCTCATGCTTTTGATCTCTATCTCCAAAGCATCATCATGATCTCCATCATCTCCAGCTCGACACCTTGATCTCCATCGTTGCGTCGTGGTCGTGTCGCAAACTATTGCTAATGCATAGTGATAAAGTAAAGCAATTACATGGTGTTTGCATTTCATACAATAAAGAGACAACCATAAGGCTCCTGCCGGTTGCCGATAAATTACAAAACATGATCATCTCATACAATAACATATATCACATCATGCCTTTACCATATCTTATCACAACATACCCTGCAAAAACAAGTTAGACGTCCTCTAATTTGTTGTTGCAAGTTTTACGTGGCTACTACGAGATTCTAGCAAGAACCATTCTTACCTATGGCAAAACCACAACGGTGATTCATCAAGTTTGTTGTTTTAACCTTCTTCAAGGACCGGCCTTAGTCAAATTTGATTCAACTAAAGTAGGAGAAACAGACACCTGCCAGCCACCTTTATGCAAAACTAGTTGCATGTCAGTCGGTGGAACCGGTCTCATGTGCATGGACATGTAAGGTTGGTCCGGGCAGCTTCATCCCACAATACCGCCGAATCAAAATAAGATGTTGGTGGTAAGCAGTATGACTGTCACTGCCTACAATTCTTTGTGTTATACTCATGCATATCATCTACGCATAGACCTGGCTCGGATGCCACTGTTGGGGAACGTTGCATGGAAAACAAAAATTTCTACACACACATAAGATCTATCCATGGAGATGCATAGCAACGAGAGGGGGAGAGGGTGTCTAAGTACCCTCGTAGACCATAAGCGGAAGCGTTTTACAACGCGGTTGATGTAGTCGAACTTTCTTCACGATCCAACCGATCGAGTACCGAACGTACGGCACCTCCGCATTCAGCACACGTTCAGCTCAGTGATGTCCGCGCCTTCTTGATCCAGCAAGATGGCGAGGTAGTGGATGAGTTCCGACAACACGATGGCGTGGTGACGGTGATGTGATCTCCGCAGGGCTTCACCTAAGCACTACGAAAATATGACCGAGGGAATAAACGGTGGAGGGGGGCGCCGCACACGGCTAAGACCATGTTTTCCCTTGTGTGGCGCCCCCTTCCCATATATATAATTGCGTGGGGAGGAGTCAGCCCCTAGGGCGCCCCAAGAGACCTGGCGGCAGCCCTAGGGCTGCTGCCTTGCCCTGTGCCCCCCTTTCCTTATTTGGACACGAGGGGGAAAGGAAAGGGTGATGGCTGCCTTAGGGCGCCTCCCCTTTCCTTCCCTCCCTCCTTTGGTGCATGGGCAGGGGGTAGAGGGATGCACCAGCCCCTTGTGGGCTAGTGCGCTCTTCCTCTTTTGGCCCATAAGGCCCAAAAGCCTACCGGGTCTGCCCGGAACCCCTTCCGGTGACGTGATAAGTACCCAGTACCACATGAAACACTTCCGGTGTCCAAATACCATTGTCCTATATATCAATCTTTACCTCTCGACCATTTTGAGACTCCTCGTAGTGTCCGTGATCTCATCCGGGACTCCGAACAACATTCGGTCACCAAATCACACAACTCATATAATATTATATCGTCATCAAACGTTAAGCGTGCGGACCCTACAGGTTCGAGAACTATGTAGACATGACCAAGACACCTCTCCGGTCAATAACCAATAGCTGAACCTGGATGCCCACATTGGCTCCTACATATTCTATGAAGATCTTTATCAGTCAAACCATTATGACAACAGACATAATTCCCTTTGTCCATCGGTATGTTACTTGCCCGAGATTCGATCGTCGGTATCTTCATACCTAGTTCCATCTCATTATTGGCAAGTCTATTTACTCGTTCCGTAATACATCACCTCGTGACTAACTCCTTAGTCATTTGCTTGCAAGCTTATGATGTGTATTACCGAGAGGGCCCAGAGATACCTCTCCGATACTCGGAGTGACAAATCCTAATCTTGATCTATGCCAACTCAACAGACACCTTCAGAGATACCTATAGAGCATCTTTATGATCACCCAATTACGTTGTGATGTTTGATAGCACATAAAGCATTCCTCCGGTATTCGGGAGTTGAATAATCTCATAGTCGAAGGATATGTATTTGACATGAAGAAAGCAATAGCAATAAACTGAACGATCACTATGCTAGGCTAACGGATGGGTCTTGTCCATCACATCATTCTCCTAATGATGTGATCCCGTTATCAAATGACAACACATGTCTACGGTTAGGAAACCACGACCATCTTTGATCAACGAGCTAGTCTAGTAGAGGCTTACTAGGGACATGGTATTTGTTTATGTATTCACACATGTATTTAGGTTTCTGATTAATACAATTCTAGCATGAATAATAAACCTTCATCATGAATAAGGAAATATAAAATAACAACTTTATTATTGCCTCTAGGGCATATTTCCTTCATGAAGAACTTGAGAGAATCCTAAGTGAGGAAAAACCCAAACACCCCAAGCCAAAGTGATTGAGCATCACTGAATAGATTGACCTGTGTGATCTGACTCTTGTTGCCTTTGAGTATTGTGATTCTTCTAGACGATTAGGCGTCATGTTGTGAGCATCCAAGAAGAATTTGTGGAGTACCATAGAACGAGTTTGTGAAGGTTTCAGAAGTCTACCTTGAACACTTACCATGAGTGATTGGGCGAGGTCTGAGTGACCTTAGCTCAAGGGGGATAAGGTGAAGACTTAGTATGTTCCGAGTTATATCTCGAGCCTCCCTAACCAGACGTATAGTTGACACAACAACTGGAACTGGTCAAACAAATCCATTGTCTTCACCGTGCCAACCTGGTTTCAAATTCCTCAACCCTTACTTTCAGTATTTCTACACTTGAGGAATTTGTGTCTCTCACTCTGAAGACTTTGAACAAATGACTTTCATCTTGATGCTTTTCATTTCTTCGGTTCATCATGTATATGTTTGATTGTTTGTTCTTCATCTGTCACTATTGTGTATGCCTGTCTAGTTTCGCTTTGACCACTTAGTTTTCATCCTATTTTGTATTTCGTCACTCTCTTACTCATAAAAAATCCCCACCTTCGACGAATTTATAAAAATCTCCCATTGACCCCCCTCTGTTTGATAACTTGCATTTTCTAGTTCTCATCAAATCTGTGGCCCAAGCAATACCAACTTTTTCTATGTCTTGTTTCAAGCTACCACGTGGCCTCTATTAGCGCATAGAAACTCTATTAAGAGGATTTTGGTGGGGCAACAAAAACATACAGTGGAAGCCATGCTAGGTTGCATGGGAAATCATGTGCATGGCAAAGTACCTTAGGGGTCTCGGCCTTTCGGATATTGAGTTGTTCACCATTACCTTACTTGCAAAACAAGCCTGGAGAATCCTCATGGATCCTAACTCTCTTAGCGCCAGACTCCTGAAATCGGTTTATTTGCCGGAGCGTGATCTTGTGAGTGTTGATCTTGGTGGTTGGCGCTCCCAGGTTTGGAGATCCATCCTTGAAGAACGTGATGCTCTAAAGCTTGTCCTGATTAGAAGAATCGACAATGGTGCTAGTACTCGGGTTTGGCAGGACAATTGGCTACCTCAAGAGTCAGGATTCTAAACTACTCCCCATTATTGCTTTGGCACCTTAGCCTCCTTTGTCGATGTCTAAGCTTATTGACCAAGGACAGAGATGTTGGAATGGTGCATTGCTGTAACAATATTTTCTTCCAATGGATATTCAAATTATCAAGTCCATACAGTTGTGCACGACATATCAAGAGGACTCTTGGGCTAGGCATTTTGAGAAATCAGGTAACTTCATGGTGCATTCTGCTTATAGGCTCTTGGCTGTGACTAAAAAGGATCGAGAAGATTGGTTGGAGGGTAGGCAATCTTCATCTTTGTCTACTTGTGAACGGAAGAAATGGTGCCATATGTGGAGAACAAAGATTCCAAGTAAAATCCGCATTTTTCTTTAGAGATTGGCTCATGAATCCATCCTCATAGGGTCTATTTGTCATCACCGTCATATGGCTAACGAGGCACAATGTTTCTTTTGTCATGCCGCTAATGATAACTGGCACCACTCGTTTCTAAACTGCCCAATGGCTAGGAGTCTTTGGGCACTACTTGATAAAGAGCTCGTTGAACACATTTCCATCAACTTGTGTGGTGTGCCAATGTGAAAGCACAAGTGCTCCCTAGGTGGTTTTGGTAATTAATGTCAACATATCTCTTGTTGGACTAACACTTTTACCTAGTATGTTTCAGATAAGTTCAACAATGGAGTGGCATGGACTAGAGGATGTGGAACCCCTTCAAGATGCTAAGGACAAAGGATTGGCTCAAGCTTCAAGACCAAGACTCTACATTTTCTATTTTAGTGATCCAAGATCACATTGAGTCTATAGGAAAAGCCAATACTATCAAGAGGGGATGAGGTGTTGCTTAATGGCTTGCTTGCTCAAAGTGCTTAGTGATATGCTCCAAAACCCTCAACTACCTTCCCACATCCACATATGACCTAAACCAAAAGTCAAACTCGGCCCCACCGATTCTTTCTATCCGGCGCCACCGAGTTTCAGATGTCATAGCCACTGCCACAAACCCTAGGCAAATCGGTTTCACCGATAGGGATCTCGGTCTCACCGAGATGGGATTGTAATCTCTCTGTGTATGTCAATTACCAAAATCGGTCTCACCGAGATTGAGCAATCGGTACTACCGAGATTACGATGCAAACTTTCTGGTTAGCTTATTACCAAAATTGGTCCCACCGAGTTTGTGTAATCGGTCTCACCGAGTTTGCCTGACCAACTCTCTGGTTAGCTTATTACCAAAATCGGTCTCACCGAGTTTGTGTAATCGGTCTCACCGAGATTACGTTATGCCCTAACCCTAACCATATCGGTCCTACCGAGTTGCATGTCGGTCCCACCGAAAATCCTAACGGTCACTAGGTTTGCTCAATCGGTCCGACCGAGTTTGACTATTCGGTCCCACCGAGTTTGGCAAATTGTGTGTAACGGTTAGATTTTGTGTGGAGGCTATATATACCCCTCCACCTCCTCTTCATTCGTGGAGAGAGCCATCAGAACATGCCTACACTTCCAATACACATTTTCTAAGAGAGAACCACCTACTCATGTGTTGAGCTCAAGATATTCCATTCCAACCATATGAATCTTGATCTCTAGCCTTCCCAAGTTGCTTTCCACTCAAATCTTCTTTCCACCAAATCCAAATCCTGAGAGAGAGAGTTGAGTGTTGGGGAGACTATCATTTGAAGCACAAGAGCAAGGAGTTCATCATCAACACAACATTTGTTACTTCTTGGAGAGTGGTGTCTCCTAGATTGGCTAGGTGTCACTTGGGAGCCTCCGACAAGATTGTGGAGTTGAACCAAGGAGTTTGTAAGGGCAAGGAGATCGCCTACTTCGTGAAGATCTACCGCTAGTGAGGCAAGTCCTTTGTGGGCGACGGCCATGGTGGGATAGACAAGGTTGCTTCTTCGTGGACCCTTCGTGGGTGGAGCCCTCCGTGGACTCGCGCAACCGTTACCCTTCGTGGGTTGAAGTCTCCATCAACGTGGATGTACGATAGCACCACCTATCGGAACCACGACAAAAACATCCGTGTCTCCAATTGCGTTTGAATACTCCAAACCCTTCCCCTTACATTCTTGCAAGTTGCATGATTTACTTTCCGCTGCTCATATACTCTCGCATGCTTGCTTGATATGTATTGTGTTTGTTAAACTTGTGCTAAAACTCCACTTAAACTTAAAGATATTAAAAACTGCAACTTTTGGTACTTAGTGTCTAATCACCCCCCTCTAGACACCTCTTCTCGATCCTTTCAATTAGTATCAGAGCTTTGGTCTCCATTGCCTTGGTTTAAACACCTTTGGAGGAACATGGATGTGTCTACATTAGGGAGTATTAGACATAGAGTGCCTATTCTTGATGGAGAGTATTTTCATGAGTGGAAAAATGAAATGCTTGAGATTTTCAATGAATATAATTTGAACAAGTACATTACTAGCCCTTGTGCACCTCATGTTGATCCTTTGCATCCTACCCTAGATGAAGATATTGACATGGTCCGCAATCTTAGAACTGTTGAGCTTATCATTAGAGGCTTGCCTAGGAACTTTATTGGATGTTTGCCTACTCTCAAGTGTGCCTATACCATATGGAGATTTCTTGAGGAACTATTTCCAGATTATTCCTTGAAAAATTTAGACGAAATTCTCCATAAGTCTATTGCCTTGAGTAAGATGAATTCTAGTGATCCTAGCTTTGGTGATTGTCTATTTGAGCTTACCAATCTCATGTGTGCCATAGGAAATGTTGGGATCATTAGCGATATCATATGCGAAGCTATTAGAATTCATAAAGGTGACCATTGTGATGATCATTTGTCAAATGAATTACCCTCTCTAGGAATTGTTCAATCACAAAATGATGTTGAACATGGATACTATGATGAGGATGATGATAGTGACTATGATCTTGATGATGCAATGAGACACTTTGGTCTTATGGCAAATCTTCGTGGCTACATGGCTGGAGGAAAGGGATGGGTCCTTGATAGTGGATGTACTGATCATATGACCGGAGATAAAGATATGTTCCGTGAGCTTGCTGAAAACGACGGCCCTCGAAAATATGTCACTTTTGGTGATAATTCAAAGGGTAAGGTGGTTGGCCTTGGTAAGGTGGCCATCTCACATGATAGCTCCATACAAAATGTCATGCTCGTTGAATCCCTTGGATACAATTTACTTTCAGTTTCTAGACTTGCTTATTTCGGTTTCAATGTCTTATTCACTGAATTAGATTGCCAAGTGTTTCGTAGAGACAATCATAAAATGGTCTTTACCGGTATACGTAGAGGAGATCTTTACATTGTTGATTTCACTAAAAAGGCTCAACCTAGAACTTTCTTAATTGCTAAATCTTCTAAAGGCTGGTTGTGGCATAGAAGACTAGGTCATGTTGGTATGCGAAATCTTGATAAGCTTATTAAAGGTGATCATATCCTTGGAATAAAAGATGTCATATTTGACAAGGATAGACTTTGTAGTGCTTGTCAAGAAGGGAAACAAGTTGGAGGAAGTCACCGCGTGAAGAACAACATGACCACAAGAAGACCACTCGAGCTACTTCACATGGATCTCTTTGGTCCAAATGCCTACAAGAGTCTCGGTGGTAACTCATTTGGTCTAGTCATAGTTGATGATTTTTCAAGATTTACGTGGGTGTTCTTTCTTGATGACAAATCGCAGGTCCAAAAGATCTTCAAAAACTTTGCTAGGAAGGCCCAAAATCAATTTGACGTGAAGATCAAGAAGGTTCGGAGCGACAATGGAACGGAGTTCAAGAACGCAAATGTGGATACCTTTCTTGACGAAGAGGGGATTTCACATGAGTTCTCGGCTACGTACACACCTCAACAAAATGGAGTTGTTGAGAGGAAGAACCAGACTCTTATCGAGATGGCAAGAACGATGCTTGATGAGTACAAGACGCCAAAACACTTTTGGGCGGAAGCGGTTGAGACAGCTTGTCATGCAACAAATCGCTTGTATCTTCACAAGCTACTTGGCAAGACAGCATACGAGCTCCTCATCGGTAACAAACCCCAAGTTGGATACTTTTGAGTATTCGGCTCAAAGTGCTACATTCTTGATAAGCATCGTCATTCTAAATTTTCTCCTAAGTCTCATGAAGGTTTCCTACTTGGTTATGGCTCAAACTCTCACACATACCGTGTCTACAACAATTTCACCCGAAAGGTTGAAGAAATGGTAGATGTGAAGTTTGATGAATCTAACGGCTCACAAGTAGAGCAATTGCCAATTGATGTAGGAGACAAAGACCCTTCGTAAGCAATTCAAGACTTGTCCATTGGCAAGATTCATCCAACGGAGGTGAAGGAGAGTACCTCGTCCGTCCAAGTGGAAGCTTCTACTTCACGACAAGGTGAACCAAGAGTTGATACGGAAGCATCCACAAGTGGGACACACCAAGATGAAGAAAACGAGGAAATACACCAAGATGAACATCAACAACCTCCTTCTCCACCACGACAAGAGAATGACAACGCCAACAATGAAGAAGGCCAAGAAGAAGAACAAGATGAAGAAAATGTTCCACTCCGAGCCAAGCAAAAGCTTTCACGAGTTCGAGCAAGAATTGCTAAAGATCATCCCGCGGAGCAAATCTACAATGATATCCAAACCGGGAGAATCACTCGCTCCAAAACTCGTTTAGCTAACTTTTGTGAACATTACTCATTCATCTCTAGCATTGAACCCATGAAGGTTGAAGAAGCATTGGAGGATCCGGACTGGATAAACGCTATGCATGAAGAGCTACACAACTTTGAGAGAAATCAAGTGTGGACATTGGTCGAGAAGCCCGACAACAACCACAACATCATCGGTACCAAATGGGTGTTTCGCAACAAGCAATATGAAGATGGACAAGTGGTTCGCAACAAAGCACGTCTCGTCGCCCAACACTACTAGGGAAAAGCCTAGCAGCAGCGCGGGTTTTGGGCCTATTAGTAGCGCGGGGGCCGGCGCTACTAATAAGGCGCTATAGCTAACGTATAGCAGTAGTGCTGGTCCACCCGCGCTACAGCTACACAAGTGTTGCAGCAGCGCGCTTAAAGGAAGCTCGCTGCTGCTAATAGCTATAGCGTGCTTCCCCTGTGTGCGCTACTGCTACAACCGCGCTGCTGCTAACTTTTCTCCACTCGCTGCTGCTAATTTTAGTAGTTTTTTGTTTTTTTCGGCATATTTGTTTTGTATTTGAACAGGCTTTATAGAAGAATCTTTAGAACATACAAATGTCATCATGATACACATACAAATGCCTGCGAGACCACAAATGTAATCATAGCATATACATACAGATAGTCTCGTCATAATCATCATCCAACACAAAGTGGTATCTTGTCATCATCTCGAAAATAGCGATACATGCAAGTCTCGGATACTTGCAACTACAATTTCATCCATCTAAACAAAGGTATACGCGAGAAGAGCTATCACTATGAGTGAGAGCGGAACTATGCAGTACATGAGATGGCGGTTACGAGTCCTCTCTCGCGCTAGCGTGAACCTCGAGTAACTAGCTTCTCCTTCTTGTATGCTTTTGAAGCCTTTATGGCTGGCATCCGAGAACCCATTCACTTGCGCCTGACACTCATGCCACTCGTTGTACACCCCCGGAACCTTCCCTTTGTACACGACATAGCAGTTCCATCTCGCCATCAAGAAACTAGGTACCTGTTAGAGATGCATGTTCATGAAGAGGATGTACAATCATATATATGCAACAAAATATACTAGAGAACACCGAAAAAGAAAGGGTTAGCAACTAGATGCAACATACAGTACACAAATTAATTAACTAGAGGTACACAGGTCATCGTACGCAAACTAACAAAGTAGCGTTACGCAAGTTCGGCAGGGATCATGGACATCACAAAGTTTCATCGCTACAAATAGTATACAAGTTCAACCGACACATATCATCATCATCGGCATCATAAATCACTAGAAGTTCCATCCTTCCATATCATCGAGGATGTACCCTAACTTCTTGAACGGCGTGAGGTCTAGACGTTGCATGCCTATGTGAGTTCGGACGTCAGCTCGCGATATAGGGCTGTGGTGGAACATCCCCTTCTCATCGACGACTTCTTTCATGATGATCGTCGCAATGTCGCTTTGGATGCGAAAGAAGTCATCTCTAAGTTTATAATCCGCTTCTCCATGAGATTCTAGCCACTTGTGGATATGATCATCATTTCTGCTTCTCATGCGAAGTTTTTGGTGATCCGTGTTGAACTGAATCATGAGATGGAGGATGTAGAATCCATCCTTCTTGCTTGGTTTTGGGACATGGATGTAGGAGAAGTTAGTTTTATGCGCGAAACCCATCTTCTTGTTCCTCCGTTTCCTGATCTGCATGTGGCCACCTCTAAAGCTGAAGCCTTGGAGAGCATCATCTAGAATATTCATTATGTGGGTGTAGTCTTTTTTCTCGTAGTCTCTGGAAGGGTCAAAATACACGGCGTGGGAGACTTGCGGATAAAGAACGATAAGGACGGCGCCCCCGTTGCTGCAGGGAAAAGACACCTCAAATTATTCCCCATAGAAAGAGAAGGAATGATTGAAATGTATGAAAGGGTTGTTCGAAACTGACTTACTTTGGATGATAAGGCACGAGGACAATTTCCCGGTCCTTATTCTGTACCATGAAGTTTTGGAGGTACTCCCTAGCAGTTTCACGCTCAAAGTCGCCGAGACTCAAGAAAGACTCATGCATGTAGTACGGATCCGCCACACAGATTTGTGAGACTTCTTCACTGTTCATGACGGAGCTCATATGTAGCGCAAAAAGGCGGACGATTGTAAAATCGAGCCGCCTTGTCAGAAACATCTCAAAGATATGGTCAAACCGCAGGAAGAACACCTCCGCGGGTCGTGTGTCGACGTAGCACTTCCCCTCAGGCACACGAGCCGCGTATGTCGGATATCCTGTATCCTTTGAGGCTAGTAGGCTTTTCTCAGTCGACAGCACATGGTCGTGTAGTCTCCTGAAACCCCTGATAGTGCCCCCAGCGGTTTCGGCGGTAGCATCGGCTCTCCCGTGAGATGGAACATGGCCGCACCTTTCACGGGTACACGCTCTTCAGAATGCATCGTCTGGCTGCTATGTGCTCTGGCTTGTTTGGAGGCAGCTATCTTCCCCGATCTCTTTCTCTCCTTTTTCTTGGGCACACCTTCTAGACCCTTCCTTAACCCCTGCCCCAGTGTTCCCGGGCTAAGTACTGTACGACCCTCGCGCCGGGATAGTTGAACCTATGTTGAGGCGGCATCTTCAGGCGTGTCCTGTGAGGATTTCATGAAGAGAGACTTTTTGCAATCCCTGCTACGACCTTCCTGCCCGGGCATATCATCCATATCCTCATTAGCAAGCTGATAGCCCGATTCTCATATGGTTGACTCATCAAATCTATGTCACAGTCATACGCGTTTGTATTGAGGAAATCCATAGGGTCGACCTCCGTCTCATCATCCATTCTCTGTTCGACAGGACAAATTACATTAGCCAGCACTATTGCACCCCCTTCATCATGTAGTCCGCCGCTCTCACCCGGCACTACAGGAGCTGGTAATTGCGTAGGCGGGGTGGTGGTCTCCGCACATGCTTGTTGATGTGTGGTTATTGGTGTGCTCTCGGCCGGATCCAGACGAATAAGATTCTTCGGCCATAGCAGCACCCAACCCTTGCACCTTCCAATCCGCGGCGGGGTCTCGTCGTCCGCTCCCACATGCTGTACTGGAGGAGGAAAATCCTCGTGCCCCGATTTCACACTGGACAAGCTAACCCTGAAGTGCCCAGCAGGGATCGGCTGGTTGTGGAACATGGGTTGCAAGGGGTCCATTATCATCCCCTTTCCCCCGTCCACCTTCTGGCCTTTGATCAAGTAGAGTATGGTGCACGGGGTTTCTTTCGCCTGCAAACACATATGTCTGTGGCGTAAAACATCCGAAAGGCAACAAAAATGGAATATTATATATATATGGTGGTCCGACATGTAATTACCGTGATGGCGTCGAGCTCAGCCAAAGACGAAGGCCCACCGAGCGCGCCAGAGACTGAGGACGGGCTGCTATGAGCGGGAGCAGCTGCGAGAGGAGGCCCGGTTGCGTGGGCAAGTGATGGTGCGATGATGTTGTTGTTCATGGAGTTGCTCCCGATGAAACTGGGAAACGGGAAATCATGTACTGTCTTGTCTGGATTTTCCTTCGTCCAGTTGATGATAACTGGAACCAAGTTAGTAGCGAAATCATTTATGCAGGCAGTTACAGCTGCATTGACTGCCTGCTGTAACAACTCATATTTGTCCTTGGCTGCTTTTTTCGCGTCTTCAGCTGCTTTTTTCTCGACCGCAAGCTTCACCTTCGCGTCGATGTCCGCCTGACTAAACTTCTTTTTCTGCTTCTTGGCCTCCGGACCCTCGTTGTAAAACACCTTCCATGTGGCGCCCTCTCCAGCGCCGTGCACACGACCATATTGCGGCCGCTGGCCCAAAGGGAGTCCCTTAAGTTCGTTCAAGGCCCGGTTGAGAGGGGTGTCCCACTTGGGCCTCATCGGAGAAGTAGGGCTTTCGGCTGCAAGCTGGTGTTGCTTCTCCAGTAGTCTAATCAATTTCCTCGTGATCTGGTCCGTGTAAAAAACCTTTTTCTCCTTGTCCCACTTGTAGCGGGCCCTGATGAAGTCACGCTCCAAGGGGTTGGTGAACTTCGCGAAGGGGTCTGGGAGACCCGCGGCTTCACGTTCCGCGTCCTCCTTATCCCATATGGGCCTTTTACCGAGGTAGCCACGGCTTCCGAGGCGATGCTTCCCCGTGTTCCTTTGCTGAAGGCTCTTGAATTTCGCAGCCTTAGCCTTGGCTGCCTCGGTAGCGCAAGTGTCCTTGAACTTTTCGAACTCCTCTTCCGTAAGTGTCGGATTTTCCTCCAGAATCTTGGACAGGGGTTCATCAGCCTCAATAGCTCGTTTCACCCTCCCTTTCCAGGAGGCCAAATCATTGCTGAACATGCCCATGGCGTGATTGTTAATCTTTTTCATCTTCGGATCATCCCACGGTTGTTCTATGTTATCATCCCGGTCGGGGAACTTGAATCTCTTGTGCAACTTTGTTAGGAGCAACTATGTCAAATGTTCTTTACTCCTTAAGTCATCGTCGTTGTTGCTCGCGCATTCCCGTAGGATGCATCCTACTTGGTTCCCATAGCACTTGCGAGGTTCTTCCGGCTCTAACGGCTCAAATTTGCCAGGTGCCATCTTTGTGATCACAAGTCGTCCAATCCCTAGTTTGTTAGGTTTTTGTATCCTCTGCTTCTTATGCTTCCTCTTTTCGGTAGCGGCATCGGGGCCGGTACCTTCCCCGCCGGTATCTTCCCCGCCGGTACCTTCCCCACCGGTCTCGGCGCCGCCATCGGTGCCGGCGCCGTCGGTGTTGATGTCGGCGTCAGTACCATCATCGAGGCCGACCTGCAAACCTTGCTTAGCAGTCAAATAGTAGAGGTACTCTTGTTCACCCTCATAATCCATCTCGTCTGCATCTTGGTCAGAAGGCCCAGTTTCTTCGTTGTTCGACATGTTTCCTATGATTAAGTGTCCTCATTTATTTCTAAAAGTATGAATAAATGAGAAATGGCATAAAAAAGAAATCTATGTGCCAGCACTCGATATGCCAACTATGTAGCACAAATCATGCCTTTATTCACGGGAAATTTTGGCATGACCTTTGCTAAAAAAATGGACATATCGAGCACCTGAAATTCACCGGAACGGAAATGAATCAACATTCCGGCGTAACATAGGCCACTCGGATCATTTACCAAAACATGACATGTCCAAAACATGACATATCCACATATGACATGTCCAGTTCAAATTTGCATATAAATTCAGCTAATTTTGAACCTATCTAAATTCATAACTAAATAGATAACCTAATTAACATAACTAAAACCTAAGTAAATTAACCCTAGCTAGCAGAGAGAGAGAGGGGGAGGTGGTTTACAGAGGGTGCAGGGGCGTGGAGGCAGGCCCGGCGACGGTCGAGGTTGGGAGGGGAGGAAGCAGAGGAGGGAGGCGATGGCCGACGGGTCAGGGGCGAGCGCGCCGGGGTCAAGGGCGAGCGCGCCTGGGTCGGGCGCGGCGGGGTCGGGGGCGAGCGCGCCGGGGTCGGGGGCGAGCGCGCCGGGGTCGAGGGCGGGCGCGACGGTGCGATGGGGCCGGGGAAGAGAGTGGGGATTTGGGGGAAAAGAGGCGGGATGAAGCAGGGAGAGTGAGAATTTTGGGTTAAGTGGACGTAGCAGTAGCGCGTTTGGACAAAACGCGCTGCTACTACCTTCAGTAGCTGCAGCGGTTTATACAAAACGCGCTGCTACTACCTTCAGTAGCTGTAGCGGTTTAGACAAAACGCGCTGCTACTACCTTCATTAGCTGCAGCGGTTTAGACCAAACGCGATGCTACTACCTTCGCTACTGCCAGCTTTCCTTTTTCTTTTCCTTTATTTTCTCCCACTTTTATTTCCCGAGAGCAGTGAACTAAGGGAAGGCGATATATATTGCATCATTTGATGGTTAAATATGTATGCAAAATAGGAACATATATATCACATCATTGGACCCATGCATAATAATGGCTAAGTGTGTATACAAAATAGGAACATATATATATATTACATCATTTGACCGATTCCTCAGCGCTGACATTTTCATTTTTGAGTCAGCTTCTTTCCCTTCTTGTTCGTCGAAGAATAATTGAGCCCCTCATTGTGACTTTGCCTTTTCCATGGAGTACGATTTTTCTTTGGTAATGTAGTATTGATTCTTCTTTTGACGTATACTTCATCATCGTCGTCATCTTCCCTCATTGGGTTGCCGTACTGATCATAGTCTTCCTCGTTGGTGACTCCATCCATTCCAATGATGCTTCTTTTGCCTTTCCTCACGACAACACGACTGGGATTGCATGGGTCGGTTATGAAGAAGCATTGTGTCACGTGCTTAGCGTGTACCCATGGCTCATTTTTTGCGATAGCGTTCACGGTAGCGCTCTTGGCGTCGGGTATAGTCATGGTAGTGAAAATCCGGCTTTCTCTTTCGACATCCTTAGCCCATCTGACATGGAACATCGTCGTGTTGTGCAGTCCGGAGTAGTCAAGCTCCCAGATCTCCTCGACCCTTCCATAAAATCGTTCAGTTGCGCCGTTGTCGCTGCCGGTCATGCATTCCATCGTCACCCCTGAGTTCTGATCATCAATGTTCATATCTTTGGCCTCCGTGTAGAACGTGTATCCGTTGATATCATATGCCTGATAGGTTACGAGGTTGGGCGAGGGGCCATGTGCTAAGGCGTATATGAGCAATCCGTCCTTAGAGCCCTCCTCCGGGGGATTAGCAATAATATGCTCTTTGAACCAATGCAGGAAAGTGGAGTTGTGCTCTCTAGTAACTTCGGCGTTCGTCCTGCATACCCCTCGGTCACGATACTTCTTTGCGATAATTTCTTTGTGCAGTGCCATGAAAGGATCTACCTCATCTAGGTGTTGTAGCACTACCAAGTTTGCTCTGTCAAAGTCGCTGCGTTGATCAGAGTATGCCACGTGCAGTTCCCTGCGATCGTTGCAGTGACCTTCTCCTTCGAGCCTCCCATCGTGCTTGTTAACGGGCAAACCAACACTAACACCAGGCGGCTGGTCTGCGCCATATAGAAAATTCTCACAGAAAGAGATGCACTCTTGTGTCAAATAGCCCTGGACGATGCTTCCATCCAGACGGGACATGTTACGAACGAATCCTTTGATGATCCCATTCATCCTCTCAAACGGCATCATGTTGTGCAGGAATGACGGCCCCAGGTCTATTATGTCATCCACAATATGGACACACAGATGCACCATCACGTCAAAGAACGCGGGCGGGAAGTACATCTCAAGCTCATTCAGTATCACAACGATCTCTTCATGTAGCCTTCGGAGCTGCTTCACACTGATCGACTTTCGAGAGATGACGTCGAAAAAGTTGCAGAGACCAATAAGCGTGTCACGGACGTGCTTGTCCATTATCCCTCTAAGGGCAACAGGTAATATATGCGTCATCATCACATGACAGTCATGAGACTTCATCCCGCTGAACCTTTTCTTGTCCATGTCTAGATATCTACTTATCTTGCCACAGTAACCGGAACTAACTTTGACTCTGGTAAGGCACTTAAAGAATTGATTGATCTCAGCCTGACTTAAGGTGAAGCAAGAAGGGGGGCAATAATCCTCATTCTTTATTTTCTTGCCCTTCTTCTCCCATGCCTCTGTCTCCGTCTCTGTCTCGTCTGACATTTTACGGGGCGGCATGTGCAGATCTTCCCTGATTTTCAAATCTTGCAAGTCTTTTCTTGCCTTTGGCCCATCCTTGGTCTTATCTGGCATGTTCATCAGTGTTGCGAGCAAGCTCTCAAGGACATTCTTATAGATATGCATTTGATCAAGGCAATGAGGTGTATCGAGTTTGTGCCAGTACTCCAAGTCCCAGAACACAGACCTCGTCTTCCATACCTTCATCAGCGGCTCTGGCGCCTTTCTCATCGTCTTTCCCGGCGCAGGGCACTCCTTCCAGTTTTCAATAGCTCATCGATTTCGGCACCACTCCGCTTACGTGGAGGTCCTCGATGCTCAGCATGACCATTGAATAGATCTCCACGGTTTCTCCACGGGTCGTCCTGTTCGAGCCATCTTCGATGCCCCATGTACACGATTTTCCCAGACCCGCCATCTTTCCTTGACGTTAGCTGCTGAGATGTCGTATCATCCATGCACCGCGTGCATCCGCAATATCCATGGCACACCTGGCCTGCCACATATCTGTAACCAAGATAGTCGTGCACTGTCGTGATCAGCGCGGCTCTCATGTTGAAATACTCGCCTTTGCTGGCGTCCCATGTCTTGGCCGGTGTTTTCCATAACATGTCTAACTCCTCCTGAAGTAGCCCCAGATACAAATTAATTATTATTTCCTGGTTGTTTCGGCCCTTGAATAAGCATGCCCATGTGAATGTACTTCGATTTCATGCACAACCAGGGGGGAGGTTGTACATCCATACAAACACGAGACATGTGCTATGGTTGGTGTTCTGGTTGCCAAACGGATTCATGCCATCGGTACACGCGCCGAGCACGATGTTCCTTGCATCACATTCAAAATAACAATAGAAGCTGTTCAATGCTCTCCACTGGCTTCCATCCTTGACGTGTCTCAGCTTCGGATCATCTCCATCGTCGGGCTTCTTCCTCTCCGCGTGCCAGCGCATTAGCTTTGCTTCCTTGGGATCTACAAAATACCTCTGGAGACGGGGAGTGATCGGTAAGTACCATACCACTTTCTGGGGACATTTCTTCCCGGCCTTCTTGTATCGAGAAGCATTCACACCGGACAACTTGTTTTTTCCGCGTGCTCCTTCCGATAAATTATGCAATCGTTGATGCATGCATGGTATCTAACGTGTGGAAGATCAAGAGGGTACACGATCTTCTTGGCCTCATCAACACTACTAGGACATAGATTACCCTCGGGAAGAACATCCTTTAGGTACTTGAGATGCTCATCGAGGCTAGTGTCGGTCCATTTGTTTTTAGCCTTCGTCTTCAGGAGTTGGAGCGTGAAACTCAAGCGGGTCACCTCAGGATTGCAACCATCATACAATGGAGTGTTCGAGTCTACCACCAGTTGCTCCAGCTTAGCCTCCTCTCTTGAAGCAGCTCTCTCAATACTCGTCTCCTTGCGAAGCAATGCTTGAACATGAGGGTCCCGCACGATTGAACTTAGTACTGACGAACTCTGCTGCGTGGAGTCCATGTCGTTCTCTCCACCGCCATGTCCGGCCCCTTCTCCGCCGCCATGTCCGGCCTCTTCCCCGCCGCCATTATCGATCATCTCTTCGTCTTGCCCCGTGTCATCATTGCCTGCCCCGTCGGCATCCTCAACATCGTCATCCTCATCTTCAATTATCCACCGAGTATAGCCATCCATGAAACCAGTCATGAGCAGGTGCGCTTCGACACGACCATCGACATGGGGGTCAAGCCAAACTATTCCTTTGCATTTTCGACACGGACATAAAACCTCTGTCAGGTTATTTTCCTTCATGTCCTGCACCGCCGACCGCAACCACCTTTCCACCATCGTTCCACTGACCATCGTCAACTCTGCACGGTAATAATAAACAAATTGATTATAAAAATGCGTGCATTCATCAAAGTCATACAAAAATTCGGCATGACCTTCCTTAAAAATAGGACATATATAGATCTAGAGTTTGCCCAGAATTCGCTGAAACGGAAATAAATAGACATTTCGGCAAAACATAGGCAACTCAAATGCACAATTTGGTGTCAACTCATGCCACACACACAATTTCCATAAAAATATCACACACACACATGCATAAACATATTTCCATTTTGTAAAAGCATGAAATATTAATCACACCTCTATCTCGAGATCGAGCACACGGTGGAGATGATGATGTAGGGAGGTCAAAAGTGCACAAAGCTCTTCTTGACAAAGAAAGATCTAGTTACACTAGTGCAGAACCGGGCAATAGCACCGGTTCGTAAGGCCCTTTAGTGCCGGTTCCATAACCGGCACTAAAGTGTGGTCACTAAAGCCCCCCCCCCTTTAGTACCGGTTCAGCACGAACCGGTGCTAAAGGGCAACCACGTGGCACGAGCCAGCTCCGGGGGCCAGGAGCCCTTTAGTACCGGTTGGTAACACCAACCGGTACTAAAAGGTTTGGGGGGGTTTTGGTTTTATGATTTCTTTTTCATTTAATTTTGTGTTTTCCATTTTAATTCTTTTTCGTTTGCTGGTATTTTACGATACTACACATTGTACATGTTATGCATATATATATATATAGAATTTCTAGTAGAACCAATCATATATATATATATATATCATCAATGTCTCACAAACCACCATATTAATTCACACATACACACATGTATAGCTATATACAATTTCTCCTACATATATGCATGTTGCCTTCGGAGCCAGTGGCATTAGCCTAATTGGTGCCTTTGGAGCACGATGACAATTGGAAGTGTGGTTCATGGGGGCGGTAGCGGGTAATAGTATTCTCCCTTCGGATTTATGACCTGGTCGAGCAAAAATCCCGCTTTTTCCTCTTGAAGTGCTTCTACGCGCTCCGTTTCTAGGAGCTTGTCCCGCACCTCTTTGAACTGCTAAGAAGGAGATCAATATGCATGTGTATTATTAGTTGTGTGACTAGATATCGATAATGGTGTAAAAATTGTGAATAGTGTTCTGACAAGCGTACCCATTCCTGTCTTAGAGATCTGCTCCTTTCGGATGCCATCATGCGAATGTTCTCGCAAACGCAGAATGCACACAGATCAGTCCCCTGCGCCTGCTTCAGGGCCTTTACGAGAATGGAATTTGATCAGATAATAATTAATCAAGCATGATAATTAAAGAGATGGCAGCTAGCTAGCTAGCTAGTACTACTTAATTACTTGCCTTGGGTCGAAACCATTGCAGCTTTTGTTTCCATTCGCCTTCCGTGACGCTGATGAACCTTGCCCAAGCCCTGCCCGCCGACATAGAAAATGAATAAAGGGGTTATTAAATAGTTCATATCATGAAATGACGAACTAAATAGGCCGAGATATATAGTTAATAATGATTGAAATTACCTGTTGACTATCCCAAACAAGATGTTATAGACAGCATTTTCCTTGAGTAGTGAGTCCAGTATTTCAACAGTTCCGGCGTCAACTTTAATGATACACAAGATCCAGTGATATTTGCATGCACACACGTTTTCATGTCTTAATTAAGCGGGCATATGTGTAAGCAAAAAACATGTAGCTAGCTAGTAGGCAAAAACAGAGAATTTGTAGTACAAGACAGTGTGACTCACTGGAAGTTGTAAGGAAGTAGTATATCTTCATTGTATTTGAGGCGCTTCAAGAACTCTAGCATGCTGTCCTCTACATTCTTTTCATGATGTTCATTTATTTTCCATGTGTATTCATTAACGGTGTTTGGGTCAATGAACCCAATGCCATAGTGTCCACATATTCTCATTTCATACATCTTCATCCTGCATAATACCACAGAAAAGACTATAGTGAGGATAATTACAGGTAATGATTGATCAAAAGGATCACTAAGCTAGCTTGAGACTTAAATTACAGAAAGAAATCACTTACAGACAATAGCAACTGACGATAGATTTGTCGAGTGCGTCTTGATTGTATAACTGAAACAGTTCAGAATACTCAACGGTCAGAGCTTTCTGATGGTAGTAATGATCCTTCTTGACTTGCACCATGAGGGACTCTCGATTGGATCTCTTGGTAATGTCCATGTACCATTGATGCAATTCATACATTCTTGTCGGGAGCTTCTTGACCTCTTCTGGCTTGACCAAAGGTTCGCCCCGGACAAATTTCCGTTTTATTTCCTCCTCTCTAAGCACAGGCATGGGCTCGATCTCGAGGAGTTGTCCAACAGTGATGTTGAGAATTTTAGCCTGCATTATATGCTCCTGGGTTATTACCACATCGCCCACCTCGGGAACGTAAACTTTTTGCCCACAATAATATTGGGCGCGCGTACTGTCACGTGTTGTTGGCACAACAAGTGGGGGGATCGATTGCGCCGCCTGTTCTCCCAGCTGGGCAACGGTTTTCCCGCATTTTTTGATAGCTTTACGTTGTTTGCTCGAGCTCGAGCTCGCCTCCTTCTGTAGACGTGCTCGATTTAACTTCCTGATGTGGCACTCATAGTCTGTGTCAACAGGCTTGGGAGCTGGTGGTTGAGCCATACGAATGAAGTGGTCAATCTTTTCCTCAGGCACTTTCTCCCTTGGCGGCGGTGGCGGTTTCGGTGCAAAATGGGCGTCCAATTCTGCCCGCACTATGGCATTGTTTTCCTCCTCGGTCTTGTCGTAAGCCCGCTGAGGAAGAGGAGTGATGCTTGGACCATATTTATATCGCTTGCCTCCGCCTGTACTTCCTGTACTACCTCGACTCGTACCGCTATGCACCATAGCTGCGGGGTGTCTCTTCTGCGATTGCTGAGGCGGCGGAGACGGCTGACCTGGCTGAGTTGGACGAGGAGGAGTGGCCTGAAGCTGTGCCGGACTTGGAGGAGGAGTGGCCTGAAGTTGTGCCGGACTTGGAGGAGGAGGGGACGTCTGACGCTGTGTCGGACTTGGAGGAGGAGTGGCCTGACACTTTGCCGGACTTGGAGGAGGAGGAGTGGCCTCACGCGTTGGTGGACTTGGAGGAGCGGGAGTCTGCTGACTCGGTGGCGGACTTCGATGAGGAGTCGGGTGACGCGGTGTCGGTGGCCTTCGAAAGACGATGCAATCCTTTCTCCATAGGATGACACGATGTATGGCCTCTCCCAATGTGTGCTCCTCGTCACCTCCAGGAATGTCAAGTTGTAGCCCCGAATATGGGTCCACCACCTCATCAACCAAGACACGAGCATAGCCCGCTGGAATCGGGTTGCAATGGAAGGTTGCCTCGGGGGGATTTGTATAAGCAACGGCGTCCGCCACCTTCATGGATATGTTCTTCATTTTGAAGTGTAGCTCACAGTTAGTGTTCTCCATGATGTCATCCACGGGGTATCTATCCAGCATTGCGTCGCCCGGGGCGGAACCCATGCTGCTTCTCGGCATGGATGGGGCGGTGCTATCCAATGTTGGACCATCTGCTATCTGCTGCAGCTGCTGAGACCCCTTTGCTGGCTAAGTGAGTCGATCTGCTCCTGCTGCTGCTGGAATTTGACTGCCAAGTCCGCGTGCACTGATTCTAGGCCTTGAAGGCGTTCATAGTCCAGCTTCCTCTGCTCCTCCTCCATCTTCCTCTTCTTCTCCTCCGCAATCTTCTTTCTCGCACGGGTTCTGTAGTCGGCGTTCCAGTCCGAAAACCCCTCATACCACGGAATAGCGCCCTTGCCTCGTGTTCTTCCCGGGTGTTCAGGATTTCCCAGGGCACGCGTAAGCTCGTCGTTCTCTCTGTTGGGCTGGAACACCCCCGATCGAGCCTCTTCTATTGCAACAAGTATCGCATCTTTGGCTCCGTTCAGACATGCCTTCTTCAAAACTTTGCCTGTCTTCGGGTCCAACTCCCCCCCATGCGCATAGAACCAAGTCCTGCACCTGGGGGCCAGCTCCTAGTAACTGGAGTGACACCTGCATCCTCCATCTTTTTCTCAGACTTATCCCACTTAGGCATTGCCACCGCGTAGCCACCTGGCCCCAGCTTATGGAATTTATCCTTTTTTCGGCATTCTTCTTGTTTATTCTCGACCGTTCCTTAGCTAATTCTGAATCCTTGAATTTCACGAAATCGTCCCAATTTGCACTTTGATTCTCTAGTGTTCCCTCGAATACTGGAGTCTTCCTTCCATCCTTGATGTACTTGTCCCATACACGATTCTTGTGGTTCTTGAATGCAATCGCCATCTTCCTAAGAGCGGCGTCCTTGACTTTCTCCACATCTGCATCTGTGAAATGATCTGGTAGGGTGAAATGTTCCATGAGAGTATCCCAAAGCAGACGTTTTTGTCTGTCGTCGACAAAAGTAACATTTGGACGTGGCTTTGCTGGCTCTCTCCATTCTTGAAGGGAGATTGGGAGTTGGTCCTTCACAAGAACTCCGCACTGACGAACGAACTTGTCCGCAATCTTCTTAGGCGCTAATGGTTCGCCATTAGGTCTGATTGCCTCGATATTGTACTTTACGCCCTCCTTCAACTTTTTGTTCGGGCCTCGTTTCGTCCTGTTGCCTGAAGATTTGCTTGATCCGGATGGCTGAAAGAAGAAAGATCGATTCGTTAATATATCTTCAACTCATTTAAAACATGTGATGATCATCAGATGCCTGCTTATATAAATATATATACCTCGCCGGTCTTTGTTGTTGCAAGATCAACATTTTCTTCGTCATCATCATAATCGTAGTTCATGACTTCATCAATTCGGTCGTTGCGATCGAATATCATATCACCCTCTCCGGTGTTGTTTAGAAATTCGGAGCCGTCATAATCTTCTTCATTCTGATCATCATCTGGCCCGCGAGGATGGCGTATCATATCGAACAGGGTCTGTTATCCCTCTCTGCCGGTATTGTCCGCCATAGCTTTTAACTAATCCAAAAGAAATATAACACAATTTAGTATTCAAATTACATCGTCTCGAATAATAGATATAATCTCGAATACACGTCTCGAATAATAGATATAATCTCGAATACATCGTCTCAAATAATAGATATAATCTCGAATACATCATCTCGAATAATAGATATAATATTGAATACATCACTGGCTAGGTAGCTAATAAAGATCGAATACTACAGAAGAATCTAGGACACTCGCGGTTCCTGCGGCGCGTGCGGTGGACACCCAAAGAGAAGGAACCCTCACAAGATCATAGCTGAAGTGAGATCCCTGAAGAAACTGCCAGGTATTGGAGAACCTGCCGCCCTCTAATGCAACCATGTAGCGATGGACGTGCTCGTCCTCCTCCCTGACACGGCGACGTACCACCTCCGGCGGGGCCGGCTCCCTCCGCACCGAAAGTGGCCCACGCGAACGCCACCAAACGAGATCAGGGTCGACGACGGGACCCGGGGCCGGGTTCCTCATCAAGCGGCGCGCCCCTCCAGGCAGCACCTCCCAGTGCCAGCCCGGCGGAGCCCAGTCCCGGACATGGGTGAGCCGGACGTCGTCGCAGACGTGTCGACGGCGAGGATGCGGGCCAGGCATCGTCGAGAACAAATACTAGCTATATGCCCGCAAAAAGTGACATTTTTTTAATGATTGGATTGTGATAACTGAAATTCTATATGCAAATTCTAACAATTTGACATTAATCTAATTCATCTAACTAAAACAAATTCTAAAATTTCTAACATTTCTATATATATATATAACTAACATTTCTATAACATTTCTAATATTTCTATAACTAAAAAATAGGAAAATTGCTAACATTTCTATAAATACTTCTATAACTAAAAAACAGAAAAAAAAAATTATAACATTTCTATAACATTTCTAATATTTCTACAACTAAAAAACAGAAAATATTTCTCACATTTCTATAGATATTTTAATAACTAAAAAACAGAAAAATTTCTATAACAAAAAAACTAATGTGTGTGTGTGTGGACATGGCGGCCGGGGCAGGAGCTCACCGGCGAGGCGCGGCGACGGGGGGCGGCGACGGGGACGGAGACGGGCAGTGACGACGGGGATGGGGACGGGCCGGCGACGACAGGGACGGGGACGGGCTGGGCGGGGATGACGGAATGATGGGGCTGGGCGCGGCGACGGGGATGGGGACGGGGCGCGGCGACGGGGACGACGGGGACAGGGACGGCCGGGGCGGCGACGGCGACGGGGAAAGCGACGGACGGCGACGGGGATGGCGACGGGGGGGCGACAGGGGCGGCGGCGACGGGGCAGAGGAGAAAGAAGTAGAGGGAGAGATGAGAAACTGAATTTTTTTGAAGTGCTTTCTTATATAGAACACCCCTTTAGTACCGGTTGGAGCCACCAACCGGTACTAAAGGTATGTTTTGGCCATGCCAAGCGGCGGGAAGCGCCCCCCCCCCCTTTAGAGCCACGACCCGGTACTAAAGGGTGTGCGCTGCTAGGCGAGGGGCGGAGAAGTTTAGTCCCACCTTGCTAGTTGAGGAGCGCCAAGACCAATTTACAAGCCCCGGCGCGGGCACTGCATTGAGCTACTCTCAAAAGCAGGCCTTCTGGGCCTACCTCTCCTAATCTGCCTGTGGGCCTACTAGGCTTGCGGGCCTGCATCCTGGCCCAACTACATGTTGGGTTGCTAGTCGTATGCAGGCCGCTTTGTCCCTGTAGGTGGGCTTTTTTATTTTTGGTTTATTTATTTTTGAGTTGTTTTTTGCTGTATTTAGAGTTTCTTTGTGAATATTTTTTCTTTAGGTACAAAAAATTACAAACTTTCTGTTAGTGCCGGTAGTTTTCAAATTTGAATAGTTTAAATTTTGAATTATTTGAAATTTGTGTGAATCACTAGTTTGTGAATAACTTAACTTTGAAAATAGATTTATCAATGATTCTTTTTTCTTCTATTTAATATTAGTGTGTTTTATCATTATTTTCAATTTCAGGGTCATTTAGCTGAAAAATTCAGTAAAGGCATGAAAGAATTTGTTTGCACATAAAATTTCTTCGCGTTTCAAATGCCAAAACACATAACTACCCTAACTATTACAGAGATTCCCTTCTGGGTGTGAAACACAGAAGAAAGTGATGATAGTGAAGCCGATCACATCCCAGATCTTTGGGTGTGAAACTTTTTCTTTGTGTGTGTCCCTTTGCGTCGTAACCATGGAAAATCTTCATCATTTAACGGGATGCTCGGGTCAATATTCACTGTGAATGGAGCAATTTCATCAAACTTTTCATAATCTTCTGACTTGTCTGTCTTGTCATCCACTCCCATGATGTTTCTCTTCCCAGAAAGAACTATGTGCCGCTTTGGCTCATCGTACGATGCATTTGCTTCCTTATCTTTTCTTTTTCTTGGCTTGGTAGACATGTCCTTCACATAGAAAACATGTGCCACATCATTGGCTAGGACGAATGGTTCGTCTGCATACGCAAGATTGTTGAGATCCACTGTTGTCATTCCGTACTGCGGGTCTTCCGTTACCCCGCCTCGTGTCATATTGACCCATTTGCACCGAAACAAAGGGACCTTCAAACCACGTCGATAGTCAAGTTCCCATATATCTTGTATATAACCATAATATGTTTCATTTCCCGTCTTGGTTTCTGCATCAAAGTGGACACCACTGTTTTGGTTGGTGCTCTTCTTATCTTGGGCGATCGTGCAAAATGTATTACCATTTATCTCGTACCCTTTGAAAGTCATTATATTCGAAGATGGTAACTGGGACAGCAAGTACAGGTCATCTTCAATAGAGGTGTCATGCATGGTACGTGTCTGCAACCAGCTGGCGAAACTCCTGGTTTGTTCACATGTAATCCAGTCATCAGACCGCTCCGGGTGTTTGGAGCGTAGCAAATTCTTGTGTTCATCCATATACGGAGCCACCAAGGCGGAATTCTGTAGAACTATGTAGTGTGCTTCAGTGAGAGAATGTCCATCCATACATATTATTTGTTCCCCTCCTAGCGTGCCTTTTCCATCCAGTCTACCCTTATGCCGCGATTCAAGAACACCAATCGGCTTAAGGTCAGGAATAAAGTCAGTACAAAACTCAATGACCTCCTCATTTTGATGGCCCTTGGAGATGCTTCCTTCTGGCCTAGCACGGTTATGAACATATTTCTTTAAGACTCCCATGAACCTATCAAAGGGGAACATATTGTGTAGAAATACAGGACCCAAAACGTTAATCTCTTCACATAGGTGAACTAGGACGTGCGTCATGATGTTGAAGAAGGATGGTGGGAACACCAACTCGCAACTGACAAGACATTGCACCAAATCATTCTCTAACCTTGGTATGATTTCTGGATCGATTACCTTTTGAGAGATTGCATTGAGAAATGCACATAGCTTCACAATGGCTAATCGAACGTTTTCCGATAGAAGCCCCCTCAATGCAACCAGAAGCAGTTGCGTCATAATCACATGGCAGTCATGAGACTTTAGGTTCTGGAACTTTTTCTCTACCATGTTTATTATTCCCTTTATATTCGACGAGAAGCCAGACGGTACCTTAATACTAAGCAGGCATTCAAAGAAGATTTCCTTCTCTTCTTTGGTAAGAGCGTAGCTTGCATGACCCTGATGTATGCCGTCTTTTCCGTGCATACGTTGCTGGTCCTCCCGTGCCTCAGGTGTATCTTTTGTCTTCCCATACACGCCCAAGAAGCCAAGCAGGGTCACACAAAGATTCTTCGTCATGTGCATCACGTCGATTGCGGAGCGGACCTCTATGTCTTTCCAATAGGGCAGATCCCAAAATATAGATTTCTTCTTCCACATGGGTGCGCGTCCGTCAGCGTCATTCGGAACAGGTTGTCCACCAGGACCCTTTCCAAAGACCACCTTCAAATCCTTGACCATATCATGTACATCAGCACCAGTACGGTGGCGAGGCTTCGTCCGGTGATCCGCCTCACCTTTGAAATGCTTACCTTTCTTTCTTACGGGATGCCTGCTCGGAAGAAATCGATGATGTCCCAGGTACACATTCTTCTTACAATTAGCCAAATATATACTGTCGGTATCGTCCAAACAGTGCGTGCATGCGCGGTATCCCTTATTTGTCTGTCCTGAAAGGTTACTGAGAGCAGGCCAATCATTGATGGTCACGAACAGCAACGCCTTTAGGTCAAATTCTTCCCCCTTGTGCTCATCCCAAGCACGTACACCTGTTCCTTTCCACAGTTGTAAGAGTTCTTCAACTAATGGCCTTAGGTACACATCAATGTCGTTGCCGGGTTGCTTAGGGCCTTGGATGAGCACTGGCATCATAATGAACTTCCGCTTCATGCACAACCAAGGAGGAAGGTTACACAAACATAGAGTCACAGGCCAGGTGCTATGGTTGCTGCTCTGCTCCCCAAAAGGATTAATGCCATCTGCGCTTAGACCAAACCATACGCTCCTTGCGTCATCTGCAAACTCCTTCCCGTACTTTCTTTCGATTTTTCTCCACTGCGACCCGTCAGCGGGTACTCTCAACTTTCCGTCTTCCTTACGGTCTTCTCTGTGCCATCGCATCGCCTTGGCATGCTCTTTGTTTAGGAACAAACGTTTCAACCGTGGTATTATAGGATCATACCACATCACCTTGGCAGGAATCTTCTTCCTGGGGCGCTCGCCCTCGACATCACCAGGGTCATCGCGGCTGATCTTATAGCGCAATGCACCGCATACCGGGCAAGCGTTCAAATCCTCATACTCACCGCGGTAGAGGATGCAATCATTAGGGCATGCATGTATCTTCTGCACCTCTAACCCTAGAGGGCAGACAGCCTTCTTTGCTTCGTACGTACTCTCGAGCAATTCGTTGTCCTTTGGAAGCATATTCTTTATCATTACCAGCAACTTTCCAAATCCCTTGTCAGATACAGCATTCTCTGCCTTCCATTGCAGCAATTCCAGTGTGGTGCCCAGCTTTTTCTTGTCACCTACGCAATTCGGGCACAACAATTTTTTGTGATCCTCTAACATGCGCTGCAACTTCTTCTTCTCCAAATCACTTGTGCAGTTTCTCTTTGCATCGGCAATGGCCCGACCTAGATCATCAACGGGCTCATCTGATGCCTCTTCTTCAGCTTCTTCCCGCATTGCCGGCTCAGCTTCTTCCCGCATTACCGGCTCATCTTCATCCCCCATTGTTGTATCATCGTATTCAGGGAACCCATGGCCAGGATAGCTGTCGTCGTCCTCTTCTTCTTTATTGTCTTCCATCATAACCCCTCTTTCTCCGTGCTTGGTCCAAACATTATAGTGGGGCATGAAACCGGACTTAAACAGGTGGACGTGAATGGTTCTTGACGAAGAGTAATTGTAACCATTCTTACAGCCAACACATGGACAAGGCATAAAACCATCCGCCCGCGTGTTTGCCTCAACCGCAAGCAGAAAAGTATGCACGCCCTCAACGAACTGGGGAGAGCATCGGTCATCGTACATCCATTGCCGGCTCATCTTCATTACACAACACCGAATAGACCAAATTAATACAAGTTCATACATAAAGTTCATACATAAAGTTCATACAACACTTAAATGCAACAAACAAATAACTCTCTAGCTAAAGCATTTAAATGCAACAACAAATGCGATCAAGATCGCAACTAAGGTAACAATTGATCCAACAGCATAATGATACCAAGCCTCACTATCGATGGCATATTTTCTAATCTTTCTAATCTTCAAGCGCATTTTCTCCATCTTGATCTTGTGATCATCGACGACATCGGCAACATGCAACTCCAATTCCATCTTCTCCCCCTCAATTCTTTTCAATTTTTCTTTCAAGTACTCGTTTTCTCTTTCAACTAAATTTAACCTCTCGACAATAGGGTCGGTTGGAATTTCCGGTTCACATACCTCCTAGAAAAAATATCTATGTCAATTTGATGGGCATAATTTGTCATAAACACGAAATGCAACTAGTTTTAAAATAGAATATATATATATACCACATCCGAATCATAACAAGGACAAGGGCCGACGGGGATGGATATCAAAACCATGGCACTATATGTATAACAAACAACGTACGGGTAAGATAATTATACGAGTAACTATATATCCAAATCACACAAACATCAATTTTTATATAAAATTTCATGAACAAGAGGCTCACCACAAGGTGGTGCCGGCGACGGGACGGTGCGGGCGATCGACGGTGGTTACGACGGAGATTTAGAAGGCACTAAGTAAACCACACCTACATATGCAAACTAAGTGTTATTTTTGACCTCAAATTGCATATAAATCAAATACTAGCACATATATATATTTCCTCCCAAATTACTAAACTCACAAATTAATCACTATATAAAGCATTGCAAGAGCTAATCTAGCAATGAGAGATGAAAGGACAAAGTTGCTAACCTTTGTGATCATTTGAATGGATGGGGGCCTTCAAATCTTGACAAATTTTGGGCAAAATGTGTGATGAGCTCGAGAGGAAGAGGGGAAGAACAGAGAGGAGAGGGGAAAGGGGAAGAACAGAGCGAGCTCGGGTGGACGAAGGGTTTATGTAGGACGACCTTTAGTACCGGTTCGTGCCAAGAACCGGTACTAAAGGGGCTGGAGGAGCCCCAGTCTGACAACATCCTGCCACCACTCTCATTAGTACCGGCTCGTGGCACGAACTGGTGCTAAAGGTTCGCCACGAACCGGTACTAATGAGAGCGACCCAGCTAGCCGTTGGAACCGGCACTAATGTATACATTAGTGCCGGCTCAAATTCAAACCGGCACTAATGTGCTTCACGTATGACCCTTTTTCTACTAGTGTTAGGGGGCAAATAGGTCACTTAACTAAATGCTACATCTACCTAGCTAGCTAATTTGGGAGGAGACAACTTCAACTAGTGGAGGGGGAGGAAAAAGAGAAAGGAGATGAATTAATGGAGGTGGTGTAGTTATAGCTAGGAGTAATGAAGAGAGAGAAAGGTAGGTAGAAGAGGGAGAGTAATGGGGGGAGAAGTATTGAGGAAGAAGAAGAGTGAGAGAGGGAGGATGTGGGAGGTAGGGGAAAGGGAGGAGAGGAGATGGGGAGGGGGAGGGGAAAAAGGTGGTGGGTGCTGCGTCTTAGCAGTAGCGCGGGAGAAAAAGCGCGCTGCTACTAAGAGCGTAGCAGCAGCGCGCTTTCCTGTCACGCGCTACTGCTTAACGGGCCAACCCTGTGCACAATTTCAAAATTAGCAGCAGCGAGGTGACAAAAAAGCGCGCTACTACTATGTAATTAGCAGTAGCGCGCTTCCTGGCGCCGCGCTACTGGTAAACTTATGTCGTTGTGTACTATCGGTGGATTTTTGTAGCAGCGCGGTTTAAGGGTCACGCGCTACTGCTAAGTTTGCACCAGTAGCGAGCTTTCCATACCCGCGCTACTACTACTTAGCAGTAGCACCTCTTTTTGTGCCGCGCTGCTGCTAAGATTCTGTGTATAAGGTTTTCCCTAGTAGTGCAAGGCTACACACAAGTCGAAGGTATGGACTATGGTGAGACATATGCTCCCGTTGCTAGACTTGAGTCCATTCGCATCTTACTTGCTTATGCTAATCACCATGATATCACCTTGTACCAAATGGACATTAAAAGTGCTTTTCTAAATGGTGAAATTGAGGAGGAAGTTTATGTTAAGAAACCTCCCGGCTTTGTCAATCCTAAGAAACCTAATCATGTCTACAAACTTCACAAAGCCCTGTATGGTCTTAAACAAGCTCCTAGAGCATGGTATAAATGCTTGACCAAGTTCCTTATTGAAAAAGGCTTTGAAATTGGAAAATTTGATTCTACTCTTTTTACTAAAAGGGTTAATGGAGAACTATTTGTGTGCCAAATTTATGTTGATGATATCATATTTGGTTCAACTAACCCTCATTTTAGTGAGAAGTTTGGAAAGCTAATGTCGGAGAAGTTTGAGATGTCTATGATGAGTGGACTCAAGTTCTTTCTCGGTTTGCAAATCAAGCAAACTAAGGAATGTACCTTTGCCTCTCAAACGAAGTACACCAAGGACTTATTCAATAAGTTCAATATTCAAGAATGCAAAGGTATGACTACACCCATGCCTACTAGTGGACATCTTGATTTGACCAAAGATGGTGAACCGGTTGATCAAAAAGTTTACCGCTCAATGATTGGTTCATTACTATATCTATGTGCCTCTCGTCCCGACATTATGCTAAGTGTGTGCATGTGTGCACGATATCAAGCTGCTCCTAAAGAATGTCATCTTAAGGCTGTGAAAAGGATAGTGAGATACCTAATCCATACACCAAATTTTGGCATTTGGTATCCTAAGAGGTCCTCTTTTGATCTTGTTGGCTACTCCAATTCGGACTATGCCGGAGACAAGGTTGATAGAAAGTCCACTTCAGGTACTTGTCAATTTCTTGGTAGATCTCTTGTGTCTTGGTCCTCCAAGAAACAAAACTCGGTATCCTTATCCACCGCCGAAGCAGAATATATTGCCGCTAGTTCATGTTGTGCTCAATTACTTTGGATGACCCAAACTCTTAAAGATTATGGAATATATGTGAAACATGTTCCATTGCTGTGTGACAATGAAAGTGCTATTAAGATTGCTCACAATCCCGTGCAACATTCTCGAACTAAGCATATTGAAGTTCGTCATCATTTCATTCGAGATCATGTTGCTAAGGGTGACATAAATCTTAAGCATGTTCGCACCGATAAGCAATTAGCGGATATATTCACTAAACCACTTGATGAGAAAGTGTTTTGCAGGTTAAGAGGAGAATTGAACATCATTGATGCTTCAAACTTGGAGTAGAACTCCATTTGATACATGCAAGGCATGAGCCTATGACTAATCCTTGATATTTCTCTTATGATGCTATTCATATGTCTTGGATATATTTGCACCTTGCATGTTATCTAACCCGTGTAGGTACTTGGATGAATCTAAGTCTATGAGATTGCAACACACTCACATCTTGAGCAATTTCTATATCACCAAGTCTCTACACAATGGTGGTTGAAGATAAGGAAGCACGAAACCTTTCAGACATATCCTTTGACAAATTCTATGTTGAGTTTCATGATTGTCATGTTGGATACACAAGTGCTCTTCCTTGCGAAAACTAACCCATGTAGGTAGATGAACTCAAAATCCAAGTGGTGCTCCCAACTCTTGATGAACTACATCAACCTTGAGCAACCCACACAAGTTCAACTACATGATCAAGATCAACACCACCACCCAAGGTATGTTATTCCATCTTAGAGAAGCTTTACTCCAAGTCATGAGTCAAAGCAACTCGACAAGATGTGAATACATCAAGATGCTTAAACGAAAAATGGAAACCCCATTTTGAGCTTAAACGATGAGTATGACCTATGATCAAGTGATCTCACTTGACTCCTAAGTCGATATACTCTAACATAGGTGACTTTGTCACCGCCCAACTCTAGATGAAGTTCTCTTGTGTTCTTTTCTGTGCTCTTGCATTTGTCTCATGCATATTAAACTTTATCTAGATCTTTTAGTTTCTTTTCCTTCTTTTTTTTGTTCTGCATTCTCTGCATCCAATTCATTGCAAATCTTTCAGTTAATTCCTTGCAAATCCTTGTTAGATCTTATTCGTCTAGTGAGCTGAGGTGACAAGTGGTTTCACTTTGATGAACTCGGTCACACCGGTTTGTTTTCTTCGGCCCAACCGAAATCTTTCGGTGTCACCGAAGCACACAACTTGGTGTCACTGATTCCACCACAGGAAAACCAGCTTGCCACTTATTCCTGATTTCTGTTTGCTCCAGCTCCACTCAATGATTCTTGTCCTCTACTAGCATCATATTAGACATGCTGCTTTGCTCTGTGACTCAAGGATCAACCCATTTGTATCCCATGTCTAGAAGAGCCCTTCTTGGAAATTGATGTCAAAGGGGGAGAGAGAGATCACATCAAAGCTTAATCTTTCCTATAGGGGGAGAAAGAGAGAATACTCAGGGGGAGAGAGTTTCTCAACAAGGAGAAAGTGATATCATCAAAGGCCCCAGATGCTTGGTGTTCAAGAGGAGAGAAGTCACATGTCTTTAAGAGGGGAAAGACATGTTTGTTTGCTTGCATTAGCTCAAGCTCTGTTGTTTCTTTTCTGTTGCTCTGTTTTTCTGTTCCCTATCTTCTCCCAATATCCCATGTTAGATTCAGGGGGAGCAAGACATCTAAGGGAAGAAAATCTCTGATTTCTTTGCATATCTTTACCTTTGGGGACATGTCTATATCCAATGCGGTACTTAGTACTCACTCTACATGTCATCCCAATCTTGGTTCTCTTGTGGTTTCTCTTGTTTTCTCTGGTCAGTAGGTGTATCTGTGTTATCTAACCTTGTTTACACAGGTTCATCCCTTCCTAAGCCAACTCAAGACCACAAGGTAAGTATATGCATCACAATCATGTGAATGATAAGTTCTTGCTGATGTACATACTGTTTGCAAGAAGGACTCATGAGCATGAAGGTACATTTCTCCTGTTCACATCATTTGCTGTGATGCATATAGCCAAGATACATGTAACACATTGCTTACTCTGTCATGCTTATGCATTCACATGCTCCTATATTCAATATTCACATGATTGCATACATGTAGGGGGAGCCTATGCATGTTACATGTCTTTCCAAAGCTTTACTTGCTATTCTCTATATCTTTATCTAAAGCTTTGATGTATGTTGTCATCAATTACCAAAAAGGGGGAGATTGAAAGCACAAGTGCTCCCTGGGTGGTTTTGGTAATTAATGTCAAC
The DNA here is from genome assembly GCF_003073215.2 of Triticum urartu. Classification (NCBI taxonomy): domain Eukaryota; kingdom Viridiplantae; phylum Streptophyta; class Magnoliopsida; order Poales; family Poaceae; genus Triticum; species Triticum urartu. Next base: position 11,276,871 of record NC_053026.1, read on the forward strand.
ATATCTCTTGTTGGACTAACACTTTTACCTAGTATGTTTCAGATAAGTTCAACAATGGAGTGGCATGGACTAGAGGATGTGGAACCCCTTCAAGATGCTAAGGGAAAAGGATTGGCTCAAGCTTCAAGATCAAGACTCTACATTTTCTATTTTAGTGATTCAAGATCACATTGAGTCTATAGGAAAAGCCAATACTATCAAGAGGGGATGAGGTGTTGCTTAATGGCTTGCTTGCTCAAAGTGCTTAGTGATATGCTCCAAAACCCTCAACTACCTTCCCACATCCATATATGACCTAAACCAAAAGTCAAACTCGGCCCCACCGATTCTTTCTATCCGGCGCCACCGAGTTTCAGATGTCATAGCCACTGCCACAAACCCTAGGCAAATCGGTTTCACCGATATGGATCTCGGGCTCACCGAGATGGGATTGTAATCTCTCTGTGTATGTCCATTACCAAAATCGGTCTCACCGAGATTGAGCAATCGGTACTACCGAGATTACAATGCAAACTTTCTGGTTAGCTTATTACCAAAATCGGTCCCACCGAGTTTGTGTAATCGGTCTCACCGAGTTTGCCTGACCAACTCTCTGGTTAGCTTATTACCAAAATCGGTCTCACCGAGTTTGTGTAATCGGTCTCACCGAGATTACGTTATGCCCTAACCCTAACCATATCGGTCCTACCGAGTTGCATGTCGGTCCCACCGAAAATCCTAACGGTCACTAGGTTTGCTGAATCGGTCCGACCGAGTTTGACTATTCGGTCCCACCGAGTTTGGCAAATTGTGTGTAACGGTTAGATTTTGTGTGGAGGCTATATATACCCCTCCACCTCCTCTTCATTCGTGGAGAGAGCCATCAGAACATGCCTACACTTACAATACACATATTCTGAGAGAGAACCACCTACTCATGTGTTGAGCTCAAGATATTCCATTCCAACCATATGAATCTTGATCTCTAGCCTTCCCAAGTTGCTTTCCACTCAAATCTTCTTTCCACCAAATCCAAATCATGTGAGAGAGAGTTAAGTGTTGGGGAGACTATCATTTGAAGCACAAGAGCAAGGAGTTCATCATCAACACACCATTTGTTACTTTTTGGAGAGTGGTGTCTCCTAGATTGGCTAGGTGTCACTTGGGAGTCTCCGACAAGATTGTGGAGTTGAACCAAGGAGTTTGTAAGGGCAAGGAGATCGCTACTTCGTGAAGATCTACCGCTAGTGAGGCAAGTCCTTCGTGGGCGACGGCCATGGTGGGATAGACAAGGTTGCTTCTTCGTGGACCCTTCGTGGGTGGAGCCCTCCGTGGACTCGCGCAACCGTTACCCTTCGTGGGTTGAAGTCTCCATCAACGTGGATGTACAATAGCACCACCTATCGGAACCACGACAAAACATCCGTGTCTCCAATTGCGTTTGAATACTCCAAACCCTTCCCCTTACATTCTTGCAAGTTGTATGCTTTACTTTCCGCTGCTCATATACTCTCGCATGCTTGCTTGATATGTATTGTGTTTGTTAAACTTGTGCTAAAACTCCACTTAAACTTAAAGATATTAAAAACTACAACTTTTGGTACTTAGTATCTAAGCACCCCCCTCTAGACACCTCTTCTCGATCCTTTCACAATGCCCAAAAGAGTGGATCTTTTTCCTCATTGAATCATTAACATGGTCAGTTTACCAAAACTGTAGTAACTCCATGGGCAAGCTGGGCAGTGAGAGGCAAGGCTATTCATGAGAATATATTTCAGAGTCCATCATCAGTTTACTCTTTTAGTGGAAGTTTTTTTGGCAGATTTGGAGATCGTACACGAACGAACTCAACACCCAGTAAGGGTCCAACATGCTCCATCGGCCCCTCCAAGATGGATACCCCTCCCTAACATATGATGAAGATTAACGTTGATGCACCTGTTTCGAGAAGCGATAATAGAGGAGTGGTCGCAGCTATCTGTCGGTTTTTTTTGCGGAAAAACTTCCAATCTATTCATCGTCAATCATGGCAGTACAACGAATACCAGAAATAAAAATTACATCCAGATTCGTATTTATGATGGCATATATCAGGGTTCTTCAGTGCTTGCTTGTTTTGGAGTATTTGACCCTGCCACTCTTGAATCTTTGTCCGAGAAGCCTCTCTCTAGCGGGTGACCTCCAACTCCGATTCTGTCTTTATTTCGTCAGATTGCCTGCATGTGATTAATACCATCAACAAGGGTAGCTGCCTCAATTATTTCTTTGTCCTCATGGAGACCCATCAACGATAAAGAGATTTCAGCGAAATTCGTTTCATACATGATGGACATGCATCAAATACACATGCTCATAATCTAGCTCGCAATTTTACTGTTGTTAGATATGGTCGTTTCATGTGGCTTCTGAATTCACTATATCCCTTTTCTGTCGAATAATAAAAGCGAGTTAGATTTTTCCTAATAAAAAATAAATAAATACATAAAATTCCGGACCTGCCCTAACGAAACAAAAAACAGCCAATAGGCACCCCCACCCATCATCTCATCATCAATCAAGAAAAAAAGGAAAATAAACCAACCGCTGCTTGTCCAAGCTTCATACTCCGTATGTCCCATATATTACCAGATAACGCACGCACTCGTCTCCTGGTGTTATCCGAGGAGACGCCACCGAACCCTAGATCCGCCGCCGCCGAACCGAGCTGATGCCGCCGCGGCGCAAGATTTCGCTGCTCTCTCCGGAAGCCGTGCCGCCGCCGGCTCGGCGGCCGCGCCGCATGAGTCCGCGGCTCTCTCCGGCCGCCGAAGCGCAGACATCGCAGCTGACGACGCCGGGAGATCGAAGGGGGCTCTTCTCGTGCTTGTACAGCGGCGAGTGCGACGAGCCCCCTGACTTCTGTCTCAAATTCGATCTCATGGAGACCATCCCCGACTATTACGAGGAGGCGATCGACCGGCTGCCCATCGAAGACCTGCCAGCGGACGCCGCCGACAAGCTGATGACATCCATGGGCAGATCCGCCCTCTCCCTCGGCCTCCTCGACCCCGCCTCCAACATCATCCTCAACACCATCGCCCTCCTCCGGCGCGACTTCCCGGATCCGCCTCTGCACGGCACGAGGAGGTCCAGCAGGCTGGCGCGACCCAGCCGGCACACTACTCTCTCCCGCAGAGACACCTGGGCCAGAGTTGCTGGGGCATCCTACCTCGCTCTCCGCAGCTTCATGGTGAGCTACTTCGGATGCCTTAGTGAAGAACAGGCCACACGCTACCTCCACTGGGCACGCGGTGATCTCGTCCGGGCCGTCCTGCTGGTCGAGCACGATCTGTACAATGCCGAGCTTCCGATCCCCAACCCGGCCTCCCAAAGGACGCAAGCCGCCCTCAAGTGTGCCGCAATCTATGTGTCGCACCCTGCGCCTGATGTCCTTGTGCGGCTCCAGGCGTCGCCCCTGCCCCAACAGTGGCTTGACGCCGCCGCCCCGTTCCTCAAGCCGCAAGGGCGCAAGCTCACCCTCGATGATGTTGAGCTCATCGTGCGTATGCTGCGCCACCAGGACGGTGCCCCCCTTGATCTCCAGGTCAAGTTGCTGCCAGACAGTGGTGAACTCACCGTTTACTATCGCAACTTCAATCCAGACGAAGCACATCTATCAACCCACAACACAAACTCTGTGAATCATGGAGGTAACTTCTCCCTGGTCACCTACAAGGTTGAGCGACATGGAGACCGCTTGGCATCCCTATTCCCCCAGTCCCCCCGGGACAGGAGATCCATGATATCATCTTGTTTGGAAGATGCTGAGAAAGCCTATCGAAGGGGCGGTCTGGTGGAGAGTTGCTGTGGCGATGCCTGCGAATACACCGAGTCTCTCAGGATGCGGCTTCACAGCACGATCCACGCCATCTATCTAAAAGTGTTCACCATGCTGCCGCGCTCTATGCGGCTCATCCGCGACATCTTGTTCGCTGGCCACTGCTATGGCCCCATGGACCCTGTCTCCAACATCATTGTCAACTCCATTTGGCACAGCATTGTCTACCCGCTACCCTTGACCGAAATCGAAGAGTATCACATCATCGACGCCCTATCTATGCTTCGCGTGGAGGTCCGTTCCTTGGAAGGCCTCATCACCCTTGTCCGAGGAAACTTTGATTCTGGCTGCTCGACGCAGCAGGTGATGGAGCACCTCTCCTTGAAATGCTGTGACCTTTCCCAGGAGACGCACACCTTGCAGCAGTTTGCTGCCGCAGCCGCAGCCGCTCGACACCCACAACATGCTGCACTAGGGTCATTCCTTGCGTCCCTGACGCCCAATGTGCTGTATGACCTACGGCGTTTATTGACGACTGGCACCAATGGTGTGATCTCTCCTGAATCTCTTGGCCAAATAGAGCAGTTCCTCCGATATAAAGCAGTGACGTTGGATCCCGAACCTCGCAAGGTGTCCGAATTGTGCGAGGAGGCTAAGGTGACTCTGCAAAGAATGAAGTCATATTATGACAGCATGAGCTTGTACCTTTGCTCTAAGCTTGAACAACTGCTGCAGAAATATGCCTCTGAGCATCCTCTGGTACGTGGCTTTGCTTTTATTCATCCTTGTTTACTTGGTACATATTCATTACATCTCATTGTCAGCTGCTTCATTTGACATTGATGTTGCTTGTTTTAGGAACCAAAATATGTGCTAACTGTTATCTGTGGTATGGTGGCTGGTTCCGAGTCCTTAGACAGGGAGTGCTACCACGTCAATTTTGTGGCTGCTTCCAAATCAAGGACTGCTGGTAACAAACTCTTCTTCGCTGAACTCAATTGGTCGTGTCCTGGTGAGCAGGCAAAACCAGATTTCTGCTGCCCTCTACCCCTGATACATACTGGTAAGTCCATATTCCTTCCAAGTAGCATGAGCAGCCATCTAGGTTTAAAACATTAGAGAGACACCCCCCCCCCCCCCCCCCCCCCCCCCCCCCCCCCCCTGGTTTCATTGAAGATCCTTTTGATTTCAATTAACGGCTTTTCGTCTTACAATCCTAAGATGCTTGTTTGTTTCATCCAATCATAGAGATAGCTCCCATAAAGAATAACTTATTTAGGAGCACTGAGTTGGTGCTCAGCCACCAACAGGTCATCCATCAGTGCCAAGTACTCAGCCACCAGCTCATCCACAAAGAAATCCAGCTTTTTCTGTACCCTATGAACAGACACCCCACGTGGCCTCTCTATCACCACCTTCCACTCAACCTTCTCTAGTCACCTTGTTTATCATATTTTGCATACACCCAGGGATGCTGCTTCACATTCCACTTCACACCATTGTCTAGACTGTGCATTAGGCTCTAGTATGTTACCTACTTGAGTCACTGTTCCTAGAGTCCTTCTGTGATCACACTTCAGTTATTTTTTGTGTGCACCAGACTAGCAGGTATTCTATATCTCCCATACAGAAGACCTTATGTAGGGTACTGCATGCACATTCACTGCCTTCTCTCTTTTCTGCATTCTGCTCCTCGCGTTTTAATTGGTACACCATTTTCCATATATGCAAGATGATACAGCAAATTAGTGGCTATGCATACACTCACTATCGACAAACTTGTGAATCAGCCACCCAGGCAATCAGCATTTATTTGTAAAAATTAGTTCATGTCCATTCAGATTTTGCAGTCAACATTATGAACTTTACAAGCAGGAAAATACATCATCCCATGAATAATTAATTTAAGTATAAACTGAAGAGTCCATTGAGTGGTTTTTAATTTTGGCAAACACGATGGCCCTGCAATTGTTTGACGATATTCAGCTTCTACTCTCCATTCTGGCCCCTTATCCATATCAGCAAGCACCTCCTCCTCTCCCAGCAGTCATCTCCTTCCCACTACATCGACTGCACCATGCCTCTCCTTGACCACAGCAGGAATCAACTACCCCTCACTGTCTGCGTACTATGTTTCACCACATCAGATGACCTTAGCAGCATGTCAAGAAGCCGAGTATCTGAACCCAATTTGCTATGCATATTGCTCCCTTTTAAGTACCGAGAAAGTCACCCTTCGATAGCTACCCCATTTAAAATGTGTATTCTTCTGGATTTGCAACCCAGTTTACAGTTCTGCCGCGATTGTACACCTGTTTATCATCTCGAATGGTGATGTATGAGTTACAGTAATCTCTAATCTACATCCTTTCCGCAATAGAAGCCACAAACACATGGAACAGAAAACAAATGTAAGGACATATCTGCACCAATCTCAGGTCACATTTCTTCCGTTGAAACGGCCATGCGCTCATACTCATGTAGACATTTACCCGCAAAATTGCAAGATTTAAATACACCTCTGAATTCTGGTACATATCATGTGCATAGGATATGTTATAGATTAGTACCGCTTCGATGTAGCAATTTTGACATAAATTGAACATTTATGTCCTCTTGTTGCTGATCGTCTGTAAAAAAGGACTAAACATCTTAAGATTCTTTTGAGATACACTTTCTCTACGTTCCAAAGTGTACTTCTAACCTTCTTTTTCCTTGTCAAGAACTGCTGTTTAAATTTGTCATTGTTTTCTATTGCATACCATTGGTCCGGTGAGTGAAACCAACGCAAATAGACATCATTTGCCAAGCCTTTCACTTTGAAGAATCGCTGAGCTGTCTTGTTGTGATTGATACAATAATAAATCAATTTTGGTTTTGGTGACAGGCCGTTGCTACTATGGAAAGGGAACCGCGAGGAAGATTGTGTATCCAGATTCAGTAGACTTTCTTGAGTGTGATCATGATATTACCGCCGATGGAACTGAGCACACGGACGGGATGCTGGACGTGGATTTAATGTTCGATTTTAGGAGTGACGCCCAGTTTGCAGACGATATGATGGAGTACTGTGAGCATCAAAAAAAGTTGTTGCAGGAGGGCGATGAGTATTAACCTTATTAGGCCTGATGTAGAAATACTTACTCCCTCTAATCCATATTAATTGTCGCCAGACTTAGTACGACTTTTAGGGCGATGAGTATTAATTTCAAGAGCGGGAGGAACTAGTATTAGGTCTTGAACCTTATTAAGCCTGATGTAGAAATATTACTCCCTCGGATTCCATATTAATTGTCACCAGCTTAGTAACAACTTTTGCACTTAAAGTTATACTAAGTCGGCGATAATTAATATGGATCGAAGGGAGTAGTAAATCAAGCTTGTTATAATATTGCTGTATTTTGTATTCCGTCTTGCCTGAACCTTTGTTGTTATCTGCCACTATGTAATCACCCGAGAAATTTGTTTGGTCATCAGAGGTTCAGTTTATTTCCTTTCGTCCGTAACAGATTTCTACTCCTTCTGTAAACAAATATTAGTGACACAAAACGCCTTATATTTGCGTACAGAGGGAGTACCAAATTTGTTGGACGGTGCGCCCTGTCCAAAGAGTAGAACACCCCGGCCGCATGCTTCTTGAATGATTAGTTAGGGGCCACTCACATTTGTGTGATATAAAAAAGTATATAAGCATAAATAAATATACAGGTTTATTTATCAATGCGTAGGGATCTTAAGATTTCATTCGGAGGATCCTTAAAAATGGCAGCAGCCACGTCCGACTAGGGCCCACCATTAGTCATCGTGCTGATCACTTCGATGCTACTATTTGAGTTTACGTCAGTTTTGGTGCACATATCTTAGCATCGTCGCTTCTGTAGTTAGAGCATCAAAACCCTATGAACTTCCCGACAGCTATGAACTTCCCAGTAGTGTCCCTGAGAACATCGCCATTCAGCAGTATTTCTGATTTTTTGTTCCATTCATGTCCAAGCGCGCCCGTGCATGCGTCCTTTGATTATGTCACTAGGTGGCAAAACTGCTAGTATCATGAAACTTTGTACTCTTTCATATCCAAAAATGGTTATGTTATTCTCAAGCTTACATTCAGAAGAAACTTTGATGAGGAATGATGAAGCTCTGGTTTGAACTTGAAGAAATTGCCAAGAGCATCTCTTTTACCGACTCTAGTGAATTTTCTTATCCGGCAACATGAAAGTTCAAGCCAATAGCTCTCTTTATGCGATCATCAACTTTAGAGGGGTTGTTCCTGCCTTTCCTGCCATCTGATTGGAAATTAGTAGCCCCCGCTCCCCAAGAATTCATGATTTGAGTAAAATATTGGACACCCCTCGCGTCATCTCCTCCAGGGTGACGGGCTCAACCCCTAGCGCCCGCTGCCGCTACCCCCTCCTCCCTCCCCTCTCCCATCGCCGTCCCTAGAGGTGGCCGCCGGGAAAGCCTATGCGTCGCCAGTGAAGGGGATGGCGGGGATTTGGCGTTCGGCACCCGTGGCGCGGTTGTCTGTAGGGCCAGTGCACGGCAGCACGATATTTTTCTCCTATGGATGCTCCTCCCGGCGGCGCTCCGTGACATTGCAGGGATGGCGGACTCGGTAGGGGTGTGACCGATCTATGATGCAAGGGCTCAAAGAAGCGGCTCCTGGCACGACGCTAGTGGCGTAGCCTTTGTAGGGAAGAAAACTAGTTCTGCAAGGCTGCGTGTAGGCCTAAAAAGTGATTAACTTCTTTTCTTGAGAAAATAGTGGTCAGATTTTTCTTTGAGGGGTATCAAGCCACATGAAGTGAAATACAAAAAGGATCATGGGGTTGGACCAGCCAAACATGTCGCCCCTGAACAAGAGAATGAGAAAACTCGGCTAACCTATTGGAGTCACCCTCTCGCAATATCATTCACATTCTGCTTTGAATCTGATGCAGCAATGAAACTTTTTATGTGTTCGTAGGGAGTATTTTTTGGGACGGAGGGAGTATTTTGTTTTCAATCAATTTTTTTTAGAAAACAGAGGGGAAAACGTTGTGGGCCGGCGTGCAGTAACGAGCCCGTGCCACACACACGGAGGGGGGAGTGGGCCTACGCAAGATTACCGCTGGCCCACTTTGCTCGATCGAACTAGCTCCAAAAAAACAAAAGCTCGATCGAACCCTAACAAATAGGGGGTCACTCGCAAGACTTCTCTCCCGTCGTCCATCCCTCAACTCCGGCGGCGGCCGCCACCAAGTCAGATCCTCCCTCTCCGGCGGCGGATTTCTCTCTGCGGCGGCCAGTACGGTAGCTATTTTTCTTGCCCAGCCCGCGCGGATCTAGTTTATGTGTTGGTTACTTTTCGTTCGTTGCCCCTGCCCCCTGCGTGGCCGTGGGAGTAACTGGTTGGTTGGTAGTACAACTCCTGTCATTCATAGCGGCTTCACACAATCTGTTCGATGCTTTGCTGCATTTATTACACTCAATTCACTGTGAGCATTTATGGCTTTGCCGGAGCCAGCTTTGGGCTGAATTTGTCTAGCACGAGTAGTCAGTCGTCTTCCTGAGATCTTATTGACTCTGATTGAATGCTGCATCCACTGTTTTAGATGTCGAGCAAGAGCAAGAAAGGATCTCCTCTGAGCAGGAAAAGATATCTTGCCGAGTCTGGCGAAAGTTCCAAGCCAAAAAAGAGTAGGCGGGGCCCCGATCCCTTGGACACCATTAGGTTTCGTCCACTAAAAGATGGACCGATGATTACTGCAGATCTGGTGGAATTTTATACACGTCAGTTTGGTCAGGTGAGCGTTTTCTTTTTATTCTTTATTATCAATATATGTACTATGAATGGACGTTGTAATGCGCTAACGCTTTAATTTTGTAGGATCTTTTCATGAAAGTGAATAAGAAGGAACGCTATATTGATGTGCGGTTTGCCGACAAGGAGTCTGCGGACAGTGTTGAACGAAATTTTCAACTTCCTTGGCAGATGCCTCCTTTCGACATGGTTTTGACAAATACCATTGATGGGTCTCAGATAATTAGTAAGTCCCCTGGTTTCTCAATAGATACCACAAGGCTGTTTTAAATGCTGCAGCTAAGATTTGTTAAATTAGAATTCTGCACATGCACTACATCAAATAAGCTTGTTTTTACGCTAACGGCTAAGGGTCTCATACTTTTCAACGGCTAGTTCTGTATTCAATTGCACATGCCTGGTACATCAGAGCTGCTTAGGCCTTGGTGTTAGTCATGTTTTTAGCATAAGAAGAGTGAAGTGATGTGTATCATGCAAAACTGATGTTATCGTTTCCTGGAATCTTTTGTTTTTGTCCTTGCCGCAAACTTTGCTTGAGGCGATAAACAAAATCAAATTTTGAAGCATTCTTCACCTACCGTTTATAATGCACACAAAGAAATTTCACTGGTGACCAAGAATTATTTCGTTGTACATGAAAAAAAATTCAACTTTGTAGTCATAAAAGTAACCAACCTTATAATGTAAAAAAAGAAGAAGCAAATACAACCTTATAGCAGCATCCCCAAAAGAATCTAATAAGTGCTAGTAGCTTATAAAGTTATCTTAGGAAATCAAAATGATCTACATTCCTAACAGTGATTTGACGTTCATGCTCGTACAGGATCAGTACATGATACATATTTGAAAATTTTATAATGCTACTATAGTCGAGCATTAGGCTATTTGCTACATAATTGGCATTTGTCCATGATGATGGTGCATGTATTCCGCAACATGCAGGTCTGATGGTTTTTTTTTCCTTGGTTTAATTTGATTCTGCAATATTTTATCTTGAAGCATGCCACTGTAAAATGTAAATTCAAGTACTTCGAAATATGCCATTGCGTACCATTTTAGAATATTTGCAAGAAATATGTACATATCTGATTTCGTGATTTTCAGAGACAAAAATGCCCTTGACCAACCTTATCAGCTACTCATGATCCCTATCTTTCTCTCTGGTGCGCTCAAAGGATTGTGGTAATGATTAATAAATAATGCTAACACGGTCATGATGTTATGCAGCCCCTGGAGAAGTTAAAATGTACCAGCCTCCCCGTGATCTTGATCATGATAATACACAGGTAGGTACATGGTACCATTTTCTCTCATTCAAAATGGGCATTTTCTATCATTGGCCGAAGCTTTATCTCTGTTTTTGTTTCTCTGCAGCCAAGTGTTCCCCTGTGTTGGAACAACCCACACCCTGTTATATTTGAATTTCCTGAGAAGAAGGATGAAGCGGCTGATGATGCAAGTCCAGCGGCTGATGAGTCAAGTCCAGCGGCTGATTTGCCTCCTCGGGTGCAGAAGCCTAAAAGTACCAAGCCACGTCGTCAGCCTCGGGTGATAGCCAAGTATCCTCCAACTGCTCAGCCACCTCCTCCATCTTCACGCCCTCCCTTCCGTGAACCTAAGTGGCCGACTCCACCTCCACATATTACTGCATGACCTACATTCTGTAGTAGTACTACACCCTACGGGGCAATTATATTTGGATGTAGGCATTCGAGGCATTTGCATTGAATTGACTTCAATGCTAATTTTTGTATTTGGATGTTCATTGACTTAGAAATTAGAATCTAAGGGGAGCAACAACTTCAATTCTTGTTTGGATGGACAAAACGTAGAATTAGAAAGTTTCGCAAATATGCACAATTCTTTGCTGCACATGTTTCAAAATGAAATCCGCACAACATGTGCATCTATTTGAATGATTATATATTACAAAAAGTTACAAAACATGCAAATAATATTGAAAATGTCCACGACATAGAAATGGCCTGACAAATTTGTGTAACAGCAACAATAATGTGGTAGACTTGGCATCAACTTAAGGGCAATTCCAACACGGAACCAAGCCACCCTTGAACGGCCTGTCTGAACCTTTTTTGTCATCCAACATAGTCCCTTGAATGCGTGCGTCTGACTACAGGGGCCACCCGAAACCCTTCCTGCATCTTCCGCTCTAGAAACGAAACCCTTCCTGCATCTTCCGCTCTAGAAACCTCACTGCACAGCCTGTTTGCGAACGTCCGGACTCGTGCCATGTTTGTGTCCCACTCTAGGGGCCCACCCAACACCCTTCCAGTTCCGGCACCTTTCGCTCTAGAAACCTCACCGCACATCCATGCCACTCAAAGCAGATGCAAAGCGGATGCGACCGGACAGTTGCCTACCCGAATTGATGCTGGTTGACAACGCTGGCATTCACACCAATGTGGCGCCCAAAAAACCTACTATGACTGTTGTGCCGCACTGAAGCGGCGTTAGTCTGCTCGCCCTGGCTATTTAAGCAGGTCGACCGCATCAGCCAGCCCCATCTCCTCTCATGTCCTCACACCGAAGCGTCTCCTCTCCTCACACTGTCCCATCTCTTCTCCTCAGACCGTAGCTTGGCCTCTCCTCTCCTCAGCACACCACGATGAGCAAGTCCGGTAGCAGATGGTTCTCGGCACCTCGTTGCACATAGTCTACATGTCGTCATCCTCCACCACTCCGCCGATGAAGTAGGTGTAACACCCTTGTAATTAGCTACAATGAACTCACCCTAATGATGCCTTGTCATCTTATTTTGCTAAGCTTAATTGCCACTTAGTTGGAACTCAACTCAAATTCAAATTCAAATTACAAGTCAATTTTTTTAAACAGTAAATCAAAAGTGGTTGTCATGTAGAAACCAATATCATTTGAACTATTAAAATGACCTTAACTTATTTAAAACAGGGCCAGCATCACTAAATTGAGCCATTTCAATTCAAGCAAATATTTAAACATTTCAAAATAAATTTGAACTGTTTGTGCTAACATAATATATGGCCTAGTAATTATGTGCCAGTTTTCATATGCAACAAAAAATATTGGACGCCGATATCCACCACACGTGTGGCATAATAGGCATTCGCCAACACACCGTGTGTGGCATTGAGCAAGGGGCAGCCCACACGGACCGTGTGTGGGCGAACAGTAGAATTGCTCACACGTGTGGGCGCAGCTACTTCGTGCCACACGCCCAACAAGTACTACTCATCCCCACCCCGCACGTATGGCATGAAGCAAAAATGCCCACACGTCCTGGCGCAGCTACATTAGGTACCCACGGGATGATGATTTAGTTGCCATCTGGGATGGCAGATGTAGTTATTCGGGATGGCAAATATGGTTGTAAAAGCATGACAATTCTCTCTGTTTTGGTTAACTATAGTTGCCATGTCTAATTTATGGTAGTTGCCGCATACAATCAAACCATAGTTGTCGTGTGTGAGTAACTACTTGCTACATATGGTCAAACAATAGTTGCCATGTGTGTTTACCTAGTTGCCACGTGTGGTTAATCACAGTTGCCATGTATGTTTATCTGATTGCCACGTACGCGCAACTGCAGTTGCCGTCTAGCAAACGAATCATAGTTACCATGTGTGTTTACCTAGTTGCCATGTACGCGCAACTGCAGTTGCCATCCAACACATACGACTGTCGTGTGGGTGAAAAACAGTTCGCCCACACACGCGTGGTCTAGGTGGTGGCTGTGTGGGCAGAAACTAGTTCGCCAACACAGCGCAGCTGGCAACCACGTGCTGTGGGGCGTGTGGGCGACCTCTCCAACGCCCACACACCGGCCTTGTCCTACGTGGCATGCGAAAACTGCCTCGGTGTGTCAAGATTCGTGCAAACTTAACTGGACGGTGATCCAGACGTGTGGGCGAGTTGCAATGTTGCCACACGTGTGGGCGTTAATGTTTTCGAAAATATTTGGTACTTGATTAAGTTGCAATACAGAAAAAGTAAGAAACATAAAAAAGAAAAACAGGCACAGTACAGTTGCCGCAGCTGAGGCAACAGTGCAGCCGAGCCGAGCCGAGCCGGTCTTTTCCTCTACCTCTCGCCAGGAGAAGCAGAGGCCATGGCGTGGCGCGCATCCGCGGCCACCCTGGCTCGATGCTCTCCACGCGATGCTACAAGAGCCGGGAGAGGATAATAGCAACATCCCGCACCCCCTGGACAAACCCTAGGTCACTTCCCCCTCTCCCCCGTTCGCTCTCTTCTCCCTGTTCTAAATGTCGTTGTTATCGCCACGGACCCCCCTCGCTTGCGTGTCCATCGAGCTCCCCGGTGTCTAGAATCTTGTCCAGGAGCTCCATCTGCCTCATCTACTCCGTCTACGGGCAGCAGTTCGAGCCCCCTCGCGATACATCGCCCGGATTGAGTCGTCTTCCACCTTCGACCACTGCGACTCCATCACCGATTTCGTCGCCGCTACATCTCCTAAGCCACCAACGGCCCCTGTGTGCCTCCGTGGTGAGCTCCGCCATCTTTCCCCTCCGTCTATTTGCTCGTGTGTGCCCCCCCCTAGCTAGCTCCCTCGCCATAGCCGTGAGCTTCCGCCGCCGTGTCTCGCCGCCGCTGCCATTTTAGCTTGCTAGAGCCATTGCCAAGCACGCAGTCGTGCTCCTAGGACTCCCAGCAGGCCGAAGCACCGCAGCCTTGCCTGCGTCCTTCCCGTGCTCTAACCGCCAGCGTTTGCTATCGTTGCCGTCGTTCTGGTCCGCCCTGACACCTGCAACACCCACGGTTTGACCCGGCTCGTTCTCAGGAGCATTTGGGACAAAGCCGCACTTGATTTGGCTCACCTAGCGCATTTCCGGCCGACTCCGGCACGTAGCCGCCGTCGGTTTGGCGGGCCTATAAGGACGTGTTTGGTTGCCCGCATTAGGCCCAGCCTGACACGTGCGGGAAGAAAGTGGCGCATAGCACGAACCTTAAAGCACACTTGGGCCTGGCTCGCTAGAAACGCTCAGATCTGCAATTTCTAGCGAGAAGATGGGAGGGATACGAGGTATGCAGCCTGAACCTTCCCTCTAATTCTGTTCTTCCTAGCCCCTTTCGATCTACACAACGGTGCTTCGATTCGAGGTAAGCTCTACATGAAAAAGATGCACCTCGATGCTACGGTTCCATTCAGACGATTGGTTCGTAGTTTCGTCGGCCGTAAGTTCTTAATTCCGTCTTCCGGTTTGAAGCTATTCTTGACGAATTTTGTCAGATTCGTCGCGCACGATCGATCGTTTGAAATTTCCTTTGACCAGCAGCCTAATCTCGCAGTTCCTCACAACATTCATGTTGTAAGTTTTTGGTTTCGACGATCGTAGCTTCATCTCTCTTTGAGCAGCAGTCTACTGCACTGACGCCGCCATGTCGAGCTCCTCTGTCCTCTACTCAGAGTCCTCCTATTCGTCCCTCTCGACGCCGACTCCCCTTGATCTCCTTGCCCACGCCCTACTACACTAGAGTCGTTTACGGCGTCACTCATCTCGGCCTACTCTCTGTCGTCTCCTACTTGCACTGACGCTGCAATGGTGTGCACTCTGCTTTCTTGTGTCCTCTGCCTCCGTGCACACTGCAGTTCGGCGCGCCGCTGACAGGGTCGATCATCTTGGCCTCCTCTCTCTCGCCCTACTACACTGGAGTCATTTCCGGTGTCGATCATCCCGGCCTCCTCTCTCGTCCACTGCACTGACGATACCATGGCGCGGGCACCGCATTCTCCTCCTCTGTCGACTGTCTTTGCGCGAGCACCGCAACTAGTTCGCCGACGGTGTTGCTCGCCGTGCCGCCGACGGGGTCGCTCGTCCACAACTCCATGCTCGTCATGTCGGACACGGCGCCACGGCCACTATCCACCGCAGTCGCCATGGTCCGGCGCACACTGCATTTCTTCTCCCACTTCCTCTGCTATCTCTTAACCCTGTGCGCTAAGTGCAAGTGCTAGCTCTTAATCACACCCCATGCGGGCAACCAAACAACATGTAGTTGCATGTGCCGAGACAATGCAGGCAACCAAACAACGTGTCAAAGTTGATCTCCTAATGCAGGCAGTCCATATGCAGGCAACCAAACAATTCGCAGATGTCGCATATGAGGCTGTTTTTCTAGAGCCAGGTCGAGTGGAGATGTGTATGCAACACGGGTACTGTAGGCGACGGCAACCAAACACGCCCTAGGTGAACTAAAATTAGTGGCGGGCACCGTGAGTCACCCGCCACAACTATTTTGGAAAACAAGTTGTGGCAGGTGACAAAAGATGCCTGCCACAGCTACATGGGGAGCATTCCGCCCGCCACAGGTAAACCATTGTAAATCTGACCTCGTGATGAAACCTAATAGCGGCAGGCTACCCTCCACTACTTCTTCTGTCAACAGTGACGGGCAATTTGTTCGCCCCGCCACAGCTAAATTGCGGCAACCTCCATTCGGGAAGATACATGAGGTCATCTTAGCAGTGGCGGTTTCTTGGTACCGCCCGCCACAGCTTCTTGCCATTCGCGTGGCAGGCGTTAAGCCGCGCCCATCACTCCTACATCCACGAGGCTGGCGGTTTAATTTTCGCCCAAAAACCGTTCACTCCCAAAACTTGCCATTTTCCTTGTGTCGTCTCTTCTCCCCTCAAATCTCGTCCGAGTCGCCGCCGCGCTCCTTGACGCCGTGCCCCTCCTCGCGCCACCGCGGGCATGGGCTCCTCCTCCAACACCAGAGGAGGCATCTTATCGCCGCCGCCACCGCCACCGTCGAGCTCCACCCCGTCGGCTAGCCGTGCGGCCATGTCGCCCTTCCCCGCCAATATCGGAGACCTTGGGCCACCTTTGAACGCCAAGCGCCCCACCCCTCCTGTATGCATGGTCAGATTGGTGTTTAGGGTAAATACTAGTAGGTTCAAAATACATGCCAATGTTTCTTAGTGTTATTTTGTATGACGGCAAGATCTGTTGTAGTATCATCAGATCTATGTTTAGGTAAGTACTAGTAGTTTAGAAATACATGCCAAATTTCTTGCCTAGGAACCCTTCTAGTGTGGTTGACTTATAGTTACAGGTTATGACATGAGTGCCAATGTTTTTGTGAAACGTCGATTCATTTCCGTGCCGAATTTCTGGCACTTGCTATGTCCTCTTGTTAGCAAAGGCCATGTCAATATTTTCTTTAATTTTTTGCATAGGATCCCTTCTAGTGTGGCTGGCTTATAGTTGCAGGTTATGACATGAGTGCCAATGTTTTCGCGAAACGTCGATTCATTTCCATTTCGCCGAATTTCTGGCACTCGCTATGTCCTCTTGTGAGCAAAGGTCATGTCGAATTTTTCTTTAATATTTTGTGTAGGAACCCTTCTAGTGTGGTTGGTTTATAGTTGCTGGTTGTGATATGAGTGCCAATGTTTTCACAAAACGTTGATTCATTTCCGTTTTGCCGAATTTCTGGCACTCGCTATGTCCTCTTTTTAGCAAAAGTCATGTCGATTTTTTCTTTAATTTTTGGTTTTTTATGATTTTGACTCATAATTGCCACACTAAATGTATTGCGAAGAACCATCTTATATGGACCCCTCAGCTCAGCATCGTAAAAAGGGTAGAAAGAGAAAGAAGAAATCAGCTAATGAACCTACCACCAGTAAAGACCACAAGAAAATGCGGTGAATGTTCCTACTAGTTCGCGCGTATGGCAAATGTTTATGCCCGGTGAACCAATGTTACCAAAACACAAGTTGAGTACACTAAGCATTGAAATTCAGCTTCTATAGTAGTATCTAGGTCCAGAAAAGGGTGAGATGTATTATACCGCCAATGTCATAGACTGTCTTGGATTTGTCAACCCGTTCCATGCTGATAAAATATATCACGGGTTTGATAGTGTGGTCAACGGCAATATTTTCTACCTGGACATAGTCAATCCGTCTTTAATGAGGCTTTGGTCGCTATGGCATGCTACAAATCCATTACTCCGGAATGAAGAAGTTGCCTTCCTTGATCCGTACACTGGTGCGCGTCGGTCCTAAACAAACGGTTTTTAACCCCTTTTCGCGACGGCATTTGGAACCGTCGCCAAGTGAGTGTGGGCGATAGGGGGGTCCTTCCCACACGACCCAGAAACCGTCGGGGATAGGGAGCCTTGATATGCATACAGTTGTCCCTATATAACCGTTTCCGATATCTCGAATATCCCAAACACTTCATCCTTGCTACTCGTTTGTGCTCGCATTGCCATCGCAGTCGGAGTTTTGTGGTTCTGCCTAAAACCAGGTAGATTCTAGGCACGGGAGCTTTCCAGGCAGATTCTAGGCAGATTCCAGGCGCGGGAGATTTACGATGCCTGGCACATCACAAACAGTTCATGATTATAAACCATGTACGATAGGTAGACAATCACACACATTTAGTTTTCCCGCACCATATGTGATAGTGTCTGACATCACACACACTTTGCGAATGGCAACTGTGTGCATGCTTGCACACGTTTCCTCTCTGTGAACCGTCTCGGATTATGGTGTATATCGCAAACATTTGTGTTTTACCAACCGTGTGTGCCGTAATGACCTGCACAATGTAATTTTGCCCTAATTTAATTGCTGCTATTTAAAATTGTACCTAATTTAAACTTGAAAGTAGGCTATAGCTTTATTCATACCCATCAGGTTCAAACAACCAATGCATTATTCGATTCACAGGTACATATGTTTAAGAATTACAGAAGCACCAAATAAAGAATGATGTACCAGGGTTCTATACTTGTACTATTACAGATGGTAAAGAAAGAGGCGACAAACATTCCAGTTGCTGAACAAGGTGAAGTGGAATGGCCCTATTGTGCTCTCCTGGATGCAGAAGGCATGTAGGACTCTAGTCCAACCCCTTGTGATGGCCGGCAACCAATCATGTGGTTTGAGAGGTAATCTTGAGTAAACTGCTTCAGGATCCACTGCAAAAGAAAAAAGAATCAGATATTGTCATCTAACACAACTCATTACGGGCAGTAAAAAGAAGGCTACATGGTTCTTACTTACCATCCCACGGTTCACTGTTGTCTTGCATAAAGTGTAAACAAATAGTTCGATTGACATCTTTTGACCCATTTTAGTAACAATCTTTATCAATTTCCTCACTTGATGCTGGTTCATGAATATCTCATTGCCCCATACGCAGAAAGGGTCGAAGTGTGGACCTTTGGCAATGATATATGTACCTAAAAGCACCAAGTTAATATTAGAAGCTAAACAACAATTGAAAAATGATGTAGTACAACACTTCATCCATCCCATTATATAAGATTTTATTACATGTATATCTAGACATCATCAGAACATTAAGGGAACACTCTTCCTTGTTGCTATGTAGCCTGGGATTGTATATTTAGTCATTCAGTACAATGCATGTTGCTAAACAACAATTGAAAAATGAAAAGACATGTTAACTGCAATATCCTTAACAACAACCAAATATCGTAATTCATAGTGGTATTGTTGAAACTGTTATTGATGAAATTGAACTGCACAACAAATAGTTGCACATATAGAGCATCACATTGTGAAGAACTAAAATAAACAAGTCATAAGGACATCTCTAGGCGATCCTTAAAAAGTTAAAGGACTAAAAACCTTAGTGGATATATATATATATATATATATACTCCAGCAATTTTTGGCCTTTTCTAGTCGATCCCCTAAACTTAAGGTTGTAAACTTCAATTTGATCAAGTTCAAAGCAGGTTCAACCGAAAGTAGCATGCATTCAAACATAAACATAGATAGTTTTGCATAACCGAACATAGAATATAAATTTAAACTAAGCTAAACTACTTTTGGTCGAAGTAGAGGTCGAGCCAATCCTTCCTTGTCATGTACGGTGTGCCGCGAGCCGGGTCCGGGACAGTACCGTCATCGGGGTCATTGGGGAAGGCACTCCTCCACTCGTCGACGTCGATCTCCTCGTCCTCGGGGCCCATCTCGATGCCCTCCAAGCTGCCGCCGCCGCCTTCGACCTCGTCATCAGAGGAGAGCGTGATAACCTCGCCGCCCTTCGCGCCGCCGTCCTCGCCGCCTTCGACTTCGTCATCGGAGGAGAGCACGATAACCTCGCCTCCCTCCGCGCCGGCAAAGATCGCCCGCTCCGCCTCCATGAGCTCCGGGTGCTGCCGGCGAAGCTCTTGCATGTAGGCCTGGTTGGCGGCCTCGGCCTTGAGACGCTCCCACGCCTCGCGGTCCTCCCGCGCCATAGCCGAGCTCACCACCCCTGGCTCTGACGAAACGAGGTGGACCGGACGTGTGCCGAAGGGGAAATCGAGCCTAGCCGCCGCGCCGTGGTAGCAGACCTGCCAGCGGTCGTACTCCATGGCCGCGAGCTCGGCTGTGTGGAAGCTACTGAGCCACCGGCGGGTGTGGGTCTCCCGATCTGTAATCTCGGCGACCCACATCCCCCACCGCCGCTACCGAACCCCGTGGTAGGACTTCGTCGGCTGCCGGGTCTGGGGGAGGACGGGGAAGTCCTTGAACCGGCGTAGGGGCGTGGCGGCGGGCGGACCGGG
Organism: Triticum urartu; assembly: GCF_003073215.2. Taxonomy (NCBI): domain Eukaryota; kingdom Viridiplantae; phylum Streptophyta; class Magnoliopsida; order Poales; family Poaceae; genus Triticum; species Triticum urartu. The sequence continues at coordinate 11,297,021 of NC_053026.1, forward strand.
GGACCGGCGATGGCGGATCGGGCCCGTGGAGGACGACGGGAACACCTCGGCGACCACCTCGCCGGCGTCAGGCGAAAAGGCCGCGATAAACCTCTTTTTGGCCATTGGCTACTCGAGCTCCCCGGCACACAGGCTGAGGATGGAGGCGCCGGCGAGGGCGGCGACCTAACAATGGTTTCAAGGGTTGTGTGTGTCTATGTGAGCGGAGGTTGTGTTTGAGGAAATACCGTGGCAACTAAAAATTTTACTAGGCGGGAGTAACAAGGCGGGGCTACTGAAAATTTGGATCAAGGGCGAGCAAATATTTTTGAGATTGCGAGGGATGCAGAGGCTGGAGTAAAATGTCGGGGCTACTGAAAATTTGAATCAAGGGACTGAAGCAGAGCGGGAGTAACAGACATCGCACACGGTCCGCACATACTAATCGTGTGCTATCAAACATTAAAACCTTCCAGGCGGTAGATATTTTCGAGATTGCGAGGGATGCAGAGGCGGGAGTTTTGGGGGAGCGAGCTAGTGTGCTTGACACGCCGGTTGTGGACTGTAGCTACACACCTTCTCGCGTAAGCCATAGGCGTACTATACACCGATGGTGCTCCAAGATATTTTGTACTACATCTCACACGGTTGGTGAGAATAAAATGTGTGGGATCTACTTGATTTGAATTACAAAATGGGGTCACAGCGGCAATGGACGGTGTTTGAATTGCTAGACCTTCTATCTGCAGTGAACATGCAACTGTATGTGTGTCGTAAAAGAATTGGAATTATTCAGGGTTCGTTTGGACATTTCATACATTAAACTGGTTTTCTAGCCATTTCAGGGGCACAATTCAAAATTCAAGTACATGCACATGCTCCGGTGCATACAAATTGGTTGAAAAATCAAATCTGTGTCCTTCAGTGCATGCTTAGGTCCCATGGAAGAAATGGGAATGAATTTTTCGGGGTTCGTTTGGCCTTTTTTATACATTAATTGGGTTTTCTAGGCATTTTATGTGCATAATTCAAATTTGAACTACAAGCACATGCTCCAATGCACTAAAGTTGGTTGAAAAATCACATGTGTGTCCTTGGGTGAATTTCTAGGTCCCATGCAAGAGATGGGAATGAATTTCAAACACCAGGGAACTGTTGATTGCCGGCAAAACATTGAGATACCTGGTTTTAAATTCTAGTAAATCCAAAACTCGTATGAAATTCATGAAACTTGGCATGCTATCATGGAGCGGCATCAACATGCCATGCTAAAAAATTTGTCCCATTTGGGGCAGGTTCGGGTATAAGCTTCTCACAAACCAGAGCTTCTCACAACAAGCATGATGGTTTCGATAGGGAACGTCCCACCTTTGGGGACGGAACGATATCAATTGCCTCTTATTGCTTTCAATTTTTTTCTATTGTCAACATAGAACAACAGGAGTGTTGTGTCAATTTTTGTGATTTTTCGGGCTTTGTTTGGACATTTTTATGCATTAACTGGGTTTTCTAGGCATTTTATGTGCATAATTCAAATTTGAACTACAAGCACATGCTCCAATGCACTAAGGTTGGTTGAAAAATCTAATATGTGCCCTTGGGTGAATTTCTAGGTCCCATGCAAGAGATGGGAATGAAATTCAAACACCAGGGCACTGTTGATTGCCGGCAAAACGTTGAGATGCCTGGTTTTTAAATTCTAGTAAATCCAAAACTCGTCTAAAATTCATGAAACTTGGCATGCTATTATGGAGCGGCATCAACATACCATGTTAAATTTTTTGTCCCATTTGGGGCAGGTTCGGGTATATCTTCTGACAAACCAGAGCTTCTCACAACAAGCATGATGGTTTCGGTAGGAACGTCCCACCTTTGGGGATGAAACGATATCCATTGCCTCTTATTGCTTTCAAAAATTTTCTCGTGTCAACATAGAACAACAGGAGTGTTGTGTCAATATTTGTGATTTTCCAGGGTTCTTTTGGACATTTTTATGCATTAACCGAGTTTTCAATGCATTTATGTGCATAATTCAAATTTGAACTACATGCACATGCTCTAGTGCATATAAATTGGTTGAAAAATCAAATCTGTTTCCTTGGGTGCATGCTTAGGTCCCATGCAAGAAATGGGAATGAATTTCAAACACCAGGGCACCGTTGATTGCCGACAAAACATTGAGATGCCTCATTTTTAAATTCTAGTAAATCCAAAACTCGTCTGAAATTCATGAAACTTGGCATGCTTTCAAGGAGCGGCATCAACATGCCGTGGTAAATTTTTTGTCCTGTTTGGGGCAGGTTTGGGTGTATGCTTCTCACAAACAGAGCTTCTCACAACAAGCATCATGCTTTCGGTAGGGAACGTCCCACCTTTGGGGACGAAACGATATCCACTACCTCTTATTGCTTCCAAATTTTTTCTCGTGTCAGCATAGAACAACAGGAGTGTTGTGTCAATATTTGTGATTTTCCAGGGTTCTTTTGGACATTTTTATGCATTAACTGAGTTTTCAATGCATTTATGTGCATAATTCAAATTTGAATTACATGCACATGCTCTAGTGCATATAAATTGGTTGAAAAATCAAATCTGTGTCCTTGGGTGCATGCTTAGGTCCCATGCAAGAAATGAGAATGAATTTCAAACACCAGGGCACCGTTGATTGCCGACAAAACATTGAGATGCCAGGTTTTTAAATTCTAGTAAATCCAAAACTCGTCTGAAATTCATGAAACTTGGCATGCTATCATGGAATGGCACCCGACATGATGTGGTATTTTTCGTGTCCATTTTGAGAGAAGGCGCACTCGAATAATGACAGCCAACAAAGGAATTTTGAAAAAATAGCTGCCACTTTAATATCTCAAACGTTTGTATAATTCAAAACGTGTGCGTTCTTTTAACCATTCACATGATGCCACGTGTCTTGGTTTTAATGGCTGTAGGAGGTGCCGTGCAGACAGCTGCTTGACCTTTACTAAACGGGAGGCATGCGAGCGCAGTCCGGTGCACAGGCTGACCGAGAGGCATGCAAGCTGCCCTCCAATGCGCAGGCTCACTGGGAAGCGTGCGAGCTGTACGCTGCATAGGCTCACTGGGAAGCGAGGCCTTTGACTTCCATGGCCGCCCACCTTCCTCTCCATTAATGGCGCCCGAGCCGCTGTTTAATACAGGTGGCCTTACTGTTTGCCTCCCATTCTCCTCCCCCCGCAGACCTCCACCGCCATGGCGCAGAATGATCATCTGCCACTAGTCTTCAAGTTTGGTGAAGTCGACTCTGAGCCGGAGGAGATAGAAAATAAGGAGGACTGGGGCCTCATGGACATGGCCCAGAGTGAGCTGGCCGTGGCGGTTGCTGCCCCCGCTCCCGTCCCAGCTCCCATCCCCGCGCCCGCGCCAGCGACCATCCCCGTAGCATTGACGGGATGGTCGGCGAGCACTATCGCAGAGCTGGAAGCCGCGGGCGTCAGTGAGGTCTCCGCGGTCCCGCGCGAGCTCGTGTACATGCTAGCGCTAGCGCCCGTGCCCGTGCGCGCCCCTCCACCCACCGTGGCACCGGCCCCCGTGCGTTTGGCTGCACCTGCCGCGCCCGTGCGCGCCCCTCCACCCACCGCGACGCCGGTCCCCGTGCGTTTGGCTGCACCCGCCGCGCCTGTGCCCGTGCCTGTGCGCACCCCCCCCTCAGTGGCATGGGATGCTGCCGTCGAACACTACCTCTCAGCGGCGCCAGTTGCCGTCCTCCCGCGCCCTGCCCGTCGATCGTGCGACGACATGATGTTTGATTTACAAGTGAAGAACATTTTGTGCTGCCTTGAAGACTTCAACAACGGCGTCCTGGAGGACGACAACGACAACGACGGCGCGGCACGCCGCCTCCGCCGCCGCCGGAAATAGTTTTTTTGGGGTTTAATACTGTATCTCGAATTCTCGATCATATGAATATAAATTCGCAGTGTGACTGAATGAAAGATATGGTTTGAACGAACTTGCGTTTTTCTCTCTTAATGTACAGACTTATCAAATGATTTTCTTTTAAAAAAATGTCAATAGTTTTTAAATATAAAACACTCATCGCAAACGTTTTAGTTAGAACACCCGTATGCAAATCGACAGCTTCCCCAGGAAGCCAAGGGAAAATGTGCCGAGCAGGATTTCTGCATCCCTTCAACGCAAATGGTTGTTTTGCATGACCCATGTGCAACCACATACAAACAATTGGGTAAGATTTGCATACCTGTCATTTTGGGTATGTCCCATTTCTCAAACTGGAAAGATTGACATTTGTTTATCTAGTAACATTGCTATTTGTCAACCTTGTAACACTGCGATTTGTCAAAATATGCAGCTATAAATCACTAGCACTATCTAATTTTTGCAACTAAAATCACTAGCACTGTTCATATAGACACCACTAGCAGGCGTGAGTTCATGGATGCATATGCAAATGTACCATTGATTACACACAACAAGTCATCAACCCACAACGGCAACGAGGATACATGTTGGATTATCGATCATTTCCAACAAAACATTCTAGTAAAGTTTTTCTCACACAACAAATAACAAAGCGATGAAATGAACTTCAGCTCAACCACTCATCGGCGTTGGAAACGCTTGCTTTGAACCAGAAGTGATTCTCTGGGAAGGGTTAGCTACTATCAATCTCGAGACCAACGCAGGACTGATCATCGAGGCTGAAGCGGCCTATGTCAGGACCCATATTGGGACGGTAGGGAAGCATAGTAATGTCCGAGGTATAGATACAGTTGCTTCTCATAAATGGTAGTAACGTTGTGTCAACATCAGCTGGATCACCTTCCACCATCATTGGATAGTTTTGTCCAAGGAAGAGCGAGTTTCCTCCAAGACTTGCAATACTGAACCAGGGAGAAGGTGTTGGCGCTAGTACACTAGTATCCATCCCGAATACCCTGCAACGGATGTTGGAATAGGTCCAGAGAGTGCGACCATATGAGACAACACCTACTTCCTTAGTAACATCAGCAGTGCCCCGTATACAGACAAGAAGAGGTGATCCATCGGAATAAGTTTCCAGGCGCCACTGAGTATATGGGTCTTGCTCGTCCTCATGCTCTTGAATAAAATTTTCAAGTATAGGTGGTGGAATGTTCACAGGACCTTGGAAACACAAGAAGGTTAATTAGTAAAGGGAAACTAGCTAACCCGCATGCATGTGGATGAAACAATTATAATTACGGTGGAAGACAAACGTACCGAAATCATAAGGATTCCATGCAAAAATAGTGCCACGAGTGGTGGCAGCAAACACAAGACCCTCGTATTGAATTTCATCACAGTACTCATCCGTGTATAGAAACTGATTTTTGAGCAATATCCATCGAGTCGAACCATGAAGGGCGGCAACAAGCTTGTCGAAGATAGCGACAACATAAGCATTCCTATAACCCCAAGAGGGGTTGGGAACTCGACAAATTGCTATCTTTCATAGACGACAGTCAGCATGATCATATTTGAACTGACGTAGAATACCGGTGTACTCAACCTCTGGGCAGTCGTCTGAGATTTTTTGAAGTGGAACCCGGTGATGAGTGTACACATTCACAAGTTCCCATTCGCAGTTGTACCCAATATAAACAACCCAATCTCCATTTGCGCCTGCCCAAGCCTTGCCCTCAAGCGATGGCATCTTAACATCATATGTATCATTATCAAGCAGCATCAACTTACACAAGGCGAGGCTTCCCTCGTCCCCGCGCCAGTCAACAGGGTCATGGCGAAGAAGATAGGGGAGATCAAACCGCTCCTGGACCCTTGGGTTCCTTGTAATGATGTTATTAGTTGAGTCGAGAATGGTATTGAACGAACCTGCCATGCTAGCTGAGGTGATGACGTTGCACCGATCAATGAGTTCCTCCACCGCGTCATCATTCTGATCGGGGCAAGAATAACAGGGTCATTTCCGGCTTGTTCCCTCCATGGAGAAGACGATCAAACAATGGCAGAAGGAAGGGTGAAGGCAAATGGAGGAGGGAGGAAGAGCTAGCGTGCGACAGCAGCTCCAAATCGAGAGGGAAAGGCGAAGAGTCGGTGGACGGTTGCCACGGTACACGAAGAGGCGCCTGGGGAGCAAGCGGTTGCTACAGAGGTCACACACTAACGACAAGGGCCGAGTGAACCGCATGCAATCCCATCGCACAACACACACGTCTTGTTAAGTTGAACCATTTCTGTTCTCTTGTGTCAACGCAAACAACTCATCCGAGTGAACCGCATGCCGTATATCGCACACACCTTGATCTGGCTGACCGTTTCTTTTGTGTTGCCTAATCACAAACAGTTCATCCGAGTGAACCGTATGCTGTGTATCACACACGCCTTCATCTGGCTGCCCGTTTCTTTTGTTCCTCCTCACCGCAAATAGTTAATTGAACTGAACCGTATGCCCTTCATCGCACACGCAACTAAAATCTGAACCGTGTTTGATGCATCCTCCATCGCAAACATTTTCACCTTTTTTGATGGTTTTCATACACCACCATTTGCGATTATTACATCGCATACAGTTTCTCGAAGGGTCTCTGATCGTAGTTTTGCGTTAGCAGCATCCTGCCGTAGTGGTATATCATGCATTGTGGCAATATTGATTCTGATAAAGGCCAGTGTCTTATCGTGAATTACCTCCACAGGAACATTCTTCATAGTCCTCGGCACAAGCACAACTTTATCGTGCCTTACTTCGAAACGTAAGTTCATTCCTTTATGCTTCCAGATATATGCCTTCCTATTTCGATATCAATCTCATTCCTGTTACATTGTTGAATTGTTTTTTAAGTGAATCTAGTGCCACCCCTAGTTGGTTTTGGACTATTCACGACAAACGTGGTTGAGAGACTAATGTGTATGTGAGATTCACAGGAGAACACAGGTAGAAGTCCCTATTGATTTGGTTTACCCATCGAAGATGACCCCTAAAAATGTATAAAGACAGTGAAGACAATGGTAGTTCGCGAAGGCATTTGTGTCAAAGATAATGACACATGAAGATATTCTTTTGAAGACAATGGAGCACGAAGACATAGTTGTTTCGTAGTTTCATTTTCTTCTTTCTTGAGTCAAAGGAACCATCGAACTGTCAAGTGGGGTCCAAGTGAACAAAGTCAGAAACTGACGTGATGCTCAACCGAAAATCCTATGTCTTCGAGCAAACACAATGAGAGAAAATCTTATCCAGAGTTGGATGAGTCATCTTTACTTGTAGCCCAATTCAAGATGCCGCGTGTGTTTGAAATCCGACCGTTGGACATGTGTCGATTCCTTAATGACCCAGGGTCATTTCAGACATATCATGCCGGGTTGCCTCCTGGCTATAAATAGCCTACGCCCTCCACCATAAATTGGTGGCTGCTCAGAGTTAGTGCACGACTTTTGTCATTTGAGAGAAATCCACCTCCGAAGCGTTTGAGAGAGAGAATCCTTGCGAGGACAAAACCCAAAAACACCCAGAGCCCAAAGAGTGTGTGGCATCACTAAAGTCTTTTTGTCCGTGTGATCTGAAGACTTATTACACTTGAAGACTGTGATCTTCAAGTCAGTTACGCGTCGCATTCTGAGGATCCGAGAGTCATTGTGGATCGCCGGTGAACGAAGTCTATGAAGGTTTGGAAGTCTACCTTGAAGACTTACCCGACTGATTGGGCGAGGACTAAGTGACCTTAGCCCAAGGGGAATAAGGTGAAGACGTGGTCTTCTGAGTTCAATCTCAGCCTCCCTAACCAGACGTATAATTGTCACAACAACTGGAATTGGTCTACCAAATCCGTGTCTTCATCAAGCAACTGGTTCTATCACTTCATCCCTTACTCACTGTTTTGCTTAGTGAAGTCATTGCTTGCCTGTTCTCATTGACTTCAGTGTTTGAAGACATTCACCCCTGATTGCGTATTTGGCTTCATACCGTCTTCCCATTCTAATCTGTTCTACCTAGCTGCTATTTGTCTTCGTGCGTATTCTGTACTGTCTCTTTGATTATGGCATGACTAGTGTAGTTTATCTTCCGTTGCGTCCTATATGGGTGTTATTTGATTGTTTGTCTTCGAAGATTTGCTTCTTTCGAAGACTTTCATAAAAAACGCCGATTCACCCCCCTCGAGTCGATAACTAGCACTTTCAATTGGTATCAGATCAAGGTGCTCCCTTGTTATGTGTGATTTGGTTTAACCGCCTGAAATTTTAGCTATGTGGACTGCAGGGATAATCAAGGTCTCCGTTGCGTGCCTGTTCTTTGATGGCACTAATTAGTGAAGGAAATATGCCCTAGAGGCAACGATAAAGTTGTTATTTTATATTTCCTTATTCATGATAAAGGTTTATTACTAATGCTAGAATTGTATTGATCGGAAACTTAAATACATGTGTGAATACATAAATAAATACCATGTCCCTAGTAAGCCTACTAGAGTAGCTCGTTGATCAAAGATGGTCAAGGTTTCCAAACCATGGACATGTGTTATCATTTGATAATGGGATCACATCATTAGGAGAATGATGTGATGGACAAGACCCATCCGTTAGCTTAGCATATGAGTGTTCAGCTTATTGCTACTGCTTTCTTGAATTTCAAATACATGTTCCTTCGACCATGAGATCATTCAACTCCCGGATACTAGAGGAATACCTTGTGCGCTATCAACCGTCACAACGTAACTTGGTGATTATAAATATCTCTACAGATATATCCAAAGGTGTTTGTTGAGTTTGCATGGATCGAGATTGGGATTTGTCACTCCGAGTATCAGAGAGGTATCTCTGGGCCCTCTCGGTAATACACATCATAATAAGCTTGTAAGAAAAATGAATAAGGAGTTAGTTATGAGATGATGTATTATAGAACGAGTAAAGAGACTTGCCGGTAACGAGATTGAAATAGGTATGAAGATACCAACGATTGAATCTCCGGCAAGTAACATACCGACAAACAAAGGGAATTACGTATGTTGTCATAACAGTTCGACCGATAATGATCTTCGTAGAATATGTAGGAACCAATATGGGAATCTAGGTTCCGCTATTGGTTATTGACCGGAGATGTGCTTCGGTCATGTCTACATAGTTCTCGAACCCGTAAGGTCAGCACGCTTAACATTCGTTGAAGATAGTGTTATATGAGTTATACGATTTGGTGACCAAATGTTGTTCGGAGTCCCAGATGAGATCACGGACATGATGAGGAGCTCCGAAATGGTTCGGAGGTAAAGATTGATATATAGGACGATGCTATTCGGACACCAGAAAGGTTTTGGAGTGAACCGGGTATTCATCGAACCACCGCAAGGGGTTCCGGGAGGCTCCGGGAGGTCTATGGGCCTAATGGTCCAAGGGGAGGCACACACCAGTGATACGTCTCCGTCGTATCTACTTTTCCAAACACTTTTGCCCTTGTTTTGGACTCTAACTTGCATGATTTGAATGGAACTAACCCGGACTGATGCTGTTTTCAGCAGAATTGCCATGGTGTTATCTTTGTGCAGAAACAAACGTTCTTGGAATGACCTGAAACTCCACGGAGATTATTTTTGGAAATAATAAAAAATACTGGCGAAAGAATCAAGACCAGGGGGCCCACACCCTATCCACGAGGGTGGGAGGCACGCCTGCCCCCCCGGGCGCGCCCCCCTGCCTCGTGGGGCCCCTGGTGCTCGACCGACCACAACTCCAACTCCATATATTCATGATCGGGGAGAAAAAAATCAGAGAGAAGGATTCATCGCATTTTACGATACGGAGCCACCACCAAGCCCTAAACTCTCTCGGGAGGGCTGATCTGGAGTCCGTTTGGGGCTCCGGAGAGGGGAATCCGTCGCCATCGTCATCATCAACCATCCTCCATCACCAATTTCATGATGCTCACCACCGTGCGTGAGTAATTCCATCGTAAGCTTGCTGGACGGTAATGGGTTGGATGAGATCTATCATGTAATCGAGTTAGTTTTGTTAGGGTTTGATCCCTAGTATCCACTATGTTCTGAGATTGATGTTGCTATGACTTTGTTATGCTTAATGCTTGTCACTAGGGCCCGAGTGCCATGATTTCAGATCTGAACCTATTATGTTTTCATGAATATATGTGAGTTCTTGATCCTATCATGCAAGTCTATAGTCACCTACTATGTGTTATGATCCGGCAACCCCGAAGTGACAATAATCGGGACCACTCCCGGTGATGACCATAATTTGAGGAGTTCATGTATTCACTATGTGTTAATGCTTTGTTCCGGTACTCTATTAAAAGGAGGCTTAATATCCCTTAGTTTCCAATAGGACCCCGCTGCCACGGGAGGGTAGGACAAAAGATGTCATGCAAGTTCTTTTCCATAAGCACGTATGACTATATTCGGAATACATGCCTACATTACATTGATGAATTGGAGCTAGTTCTGTGTCACCCTATGTTATAACTGTTATATGATGAACCGCATCCGACATAATTATCCATCACCGATCCAATGCCTACGAGCTTTTCACATACTGTTCTTTGCTTATTTACTTTTCCGTTGCCACTGTTACAATTGCTACAATACTGTTACTTTTACCATTGCCACCGTTACCGTTACTCTCATACTACTTTGCTACTAAATACTTTGCTGCAAATATTAAGTTATCCAGGTGTGGTTGAATTGACAACTCAACTGCTAATACTTGAGAATATTCTTTGGCTCCCCTTGTGTTGAATCAATAAATTTTGGTTGAATACTCTACCCTCGAAAACTATTGCGATCCCCTATACTTGTGGGTTATCAAGACTATTTTCTGGCGCCGTTGCTGGGGAGCATAGCTCTATTCTTTGAGTCACTTGGGATTTATATCTGCTGGTCACTATGAGGAACTTGAAAGACGAGAAAACCAAAATTTATCCCTCAACTACGAGGGGAGGTAAGGAACTGCCATCTAGCTCTGCACTTGATTCTCCTTCTATTTTGAGTAAACTCGCGACACCTAAACCTGCTTGTAAGTGCATCTAGTGCCACTCCTAGTTGGTTTTGGAGTATTGACGACAAACCTGGTTGAGGGACTAATGTGTTTGTGAGAATTGCAGGATAACACAGGTAGTAGTCCCTCATTGATTCGGTTTACCTACCGGAGATGACCCCTAAAAATGTATGAAGACATTGACGACAATGGTGGGATATGACGACATTCATATTGAAGACTATGACAGGAGAAGACAATGAGTGAAGACTTTGGAGCGCGAAGACTTAGTTGTTTCGTTGTTTCCTTTTCTTCTTTGTTGAGTCATAGGAACCACCGTACTGTTAAGTGGGGTCCAAGTGAACAAAGTCAGAGTGACTGAAGTGATTCTCAACCAAATCCTATGTCTTCGAGCAAAGACAATGAGAGCAAATCTTATCCAGAGCTGGATGAGTCAGCTTTACTTGTAGCCCAAGCAAAGTTGCCGTGTGTGTTTGAAATCTGACCGTTGGAACACGTGTCAGTTCCTTAGTGACCCAGGGTCGTTTCAGACATATCAGGTCGGGTTGCCTTGTGGCTATAAATAGCCCACCCCCTACACCATAAATTGGTGGCTGCTCAGAGTTAGTGCACGACTTTTGTCGTTTGAGAGCAATCCACCTCGAAGCCTTTGAGAGAGAGAAATCCTTGCGAGGACAAAGCCCAAACACCCAGAGCCAAAGAGTGTTAGGCATAACTGAAGTCTTTCTGTCCGCGTGATCTGAAGACTTATTACACTTGAGGACTGTGAATCTTCCAGCCGGTTAAGGCGTCGCGTTCTGAGCATCCAAGAGTCATTGTGGATCGCCGGTGAACGAAGTCTGTGAAGGTTTGGAACTCTACCTTGAAGACTTACCAGAGTGATTGGGCGAGGACTGGGTGTCCTTAGCTCAAGGAGAATACGGTGAGGACTGTGTGTCCGGGACTTTGTGTCCTCGGGTTTAAATACCTAGCCGCTCCAACCAGACGTACAGTTGTCGTAGCAACTGGAACTGGTCGAACAAATCACTATCTTCCCCAAGCTACTGGTTCTATCTCTTCTCTCTCTTTACTTATTGTTTGTCTTCGTGAAGTCATTGCCTACTTGCTTTATCTGTTTGACTTCACTGTGAGACTACTTGTTCTGTCCGGATTCATACTATCTTCCATCCTGATCCATACTACCTAGCTGCTATTAGTCTCTGTGCATTCACCTCATTGAATACTTGACTATGGCTTGTCTAGTGTAGTCTATCTTCCGCTGCATCTGAATGGCATCGGTTTTATCGTTTGTCTTCGAAACTTCCATGTTTTGAAGACATTCATAAAAATCGCCTATTCACCCCCCTTCTAGTCGATATAATGCACTTTCAATTGGTATCAGAGCAAGGTACTCCCTTGTTCTATGTGATTCGGTTTAACCACTTGGAGTTTTAGCTATGTCGACTGCAGGGATAATCAAAGTCTCCGCTGCGTGCCCTGTCTTTGATGGCACTGAATACCCCTACTGGAAGAACAAGATGCGCATGCACCTTGAAGCCATTGATGTGGACCTCTGGTATGTCGTCACGAACGGCGTTCCCAAAACTGGTGAAGGTGTCACCCCTGCTGATGTCAAGAAGTTTGTTCAACTGGATTCCACTGCCAAGAACATCATCTGTGGTCATCTGACCAAAGGGCAGTATGGTCGTGTGAGTGCTCTGGAAACGTCGAAGCTAGTCTGGGACTGGCTCTCCAAGGTCAACGAAGGCGTCTCAACTCAGAGAGATCAAAGGATCAGTGTCCTTCGCAACCTCCTCAATCACTTCAAAAGACACGACAATGAGAATGTCCAGCTCACATTCGATCGTCTCACTGACATCACAAATGAGCTTCAGGCACTTGGCGCCACTGAGATCACCAAGCATGAAATCGTCAAGACACTCCTGAGATCACTTGACAGCTCATTTGACACCCTTGCCCTGATGATTCAAGAGCGCCCTGACTTCAAGACTCTCGATCCGTCTGACATACTTGAGAGGCTCAATACACATGAGTTTCAGCTATCTGAGAAACGCGACATCTATGGTCCCAACTATGGCCGAACTCGCGCTATGAAAGCAAAGGCTGTTTCCTCATCTGAAGAAGAATCTGACTGCAGTTCTGGTGATCCTGAAGACATTGGAAAGGAGCTTGCTATGCTTGTGAAGAAGTTCCAAAAATTCACTAAGAAGAAAGGCTTCTGAAAGTCTTCACGATCCAGCTCAAGAAATGACGAAGCTTCTACCCATGACCACAAGAAGAGAACATGTCACAAATGCAAGAAACCTGGTCACTACATCTCTGAGTGTCCTCAATGGGACAATGAGAAGAAGAAGAAGAGCAAGGAATATGATTCTGATGACAAGAAAAAGAAGAAATCCTCAAAGTCTTCTTCCAAGTCTTCATCAAAGTCTTCATCATACAAGAAGAATTCATCTGGCAAGGCTCGTGCATTTGTTGGCAAGGAGATGGATTCAGAAGAGGAGTCTGCTTCAGAAGAAGCGGAGGTGGAGTCTGAGGAGGAGTCCGATTCTGGTGTGGCAAGTCTGGCTCTAGCCACAGCCTACGTTGCCAAGTCCATCTTCAACACTGAAGACAATGGCTCCGTCACCAACACTGATGCTGATGACAACGACGACTCCGCTCCCACTTACTGCTTCATGGCACGTGGTGCCAAGGTAAAATCACGCGATGCTTACTTTCAAACATCCAGTGAAGATGACTCCGATTGTGAATCCAAACCTAGCTACAAAACACTTGCTAAAATTGCCACTGAACAACAGAAAGCTATGGAACATATTCAAAAGCTGTTAGACAAAAGTGATGACCTGTTGGACGCGGAAATGACCCGTTCTCAGTCCTTAATTGAAGACATTAAAAATCTTCATGTTAAGTACGAGGAACTTGAAGGTCGTCATGAATCGCTCTCAAAAACTCATGAAAAGCTTTCCTATGATTATCTTCAAAGGAAGCAAGAACTTGAGAAGTTGAAAGTGGCTCATGAAGATCTTCAAAAAGAAAATGAGTCACTCCGTGCTCAACAGATCAGCACCGCTCAGGAAGGATTTGAACCACCATGTCTAAAATGCATTGAACGTGATAACGCTACATCTGTTGCTGAATGTTGTAATGCTGCTACTGTCGCAATATCTTCAACTGCTGATGTGGTAACTAACCCCTCTGCTGAGGATACCACTACTATTGCTGATGAGAATGCTAGGTTGAAGACTTTGCTTGAAATAGGGATGTACAAAAGCCTCAAAGGGCATTAGACATTATGTTATGTCCTCAAAAAGCAGATTCTGAACCGAAACCCTAGGAAAGAGGGTGTAGGGTTCGAGAGGAAAATGAATGTTGATGGTTCATACTGGACGCCTGAGCAGTACCCCAAAACCACATGGGTTGCTGCAAAGGAACCTTCAGTGGATCCATCTACCTTATCTGGCTTCACTTGTGCTAATCCTATTATCATTGATGATTCCTTTGATGCAAACTATAAATTGTTTAAGAATCAGAATGGTGAAGTGTTTGCCAGGTATATTGGTACTAACTGCAGGAATGGGCCACCTATGAAGAAGATCTGGGTACCCAAAAGTTGTCTTGAGAAGCTTCCAGTAAGTGTCATCATGACACCACCTGGAAAGAAGACAAATTCCAGACCTATGGCATCATATGGTCCAAAGGCTTCATACAGACAAAGGACTCGTCTGAGTCACCCTAACGCCAATGTTTTGCAGGGAAATCATAATCAGACCCATGAATATGAGCGTGTTTCCTCAAACCGCTATGTTCATAGAACAAAGAACTTTTCTGCTTATACTTATGAGTATTATTCTCCTCCTGCAAGGCTGTTTGCTAGGGCTTCGAAGCCAAAGTTCTCAGATGCTGCACTTAGACTCATTGCTTCTAAGCCACCCCTGAAGATGTGGGTGGTTAAGAAGAATTAACTTTCTCTTTTGCAGGGAAAGGTCTCCAGCCGAAAAACAAAGGCGTCTGATGCTATTGCTGGGGACCTAAAACATCTTGTTGGGCACAAGATCAAATGCCCAAATGGTCTCACTATGTATTTTGTTCCTGAATCGTTTGCCATTCATCCTATCAGTCCTAATCTTGATCTGAGCTTCCATAATCCTCTTGTCCATCAAATGTTTATGCTTCACAATGCTCTTGGTGAAGCCTATCCCCCTAACTGTAATGCAGAGTATGACACCTCGTGCTTCAGAATGGATTATGGACAGCGGATGCACTAATCATATGACTGGTGATCGAAGTCTTCTCATGGACTCAACTTTACGTCCATTTGATAAAAGTCACATCACTTTTGCTGACACTGGTAAAAGCAAGGTATTGGGTCTAGGTAGAGTTGCAATCTCGAGGGATCAGCACATGGATAAAGTCATGCTTGTTGAATCCCTTGGTTTCAACTTAATGTCTGTCTCAATGCTTTGTGACTTAAACATGATTGTGCTATTTGGAAAATATCGGTGCCTTGTACTAATGGAATCTGACAAGTCTCTAGTCTTTGAAGGGTACCGGAAAGGTGATCTGTACGTAGTAGATTTCTCAGCAGGACCACAGCTTGCAAGATGTCTCCTTACAAAAGCTTCTGAATGCTGGCTATGGCATCGGAGGCTAGGGCATGCTGGCATGAGGAACTTACATACACTCGCCGAGAAGAAGCATGTCATAGGCATCGAGGACGTCAAGTTCAAGAAAGATCATTTGTGCGGTCCCTGCAAAGCTGGGAAGATGACTAGGGCCAAGCATCCTTCGAAGACAATCATGACGACATCTCAACCTTTCGAGCTGCTTCACATGGACTTATTTGGCCCTGCTCACTACTCTACGCTCACTACCACAGCTTGTCTCTATGGCTTCGTCATTGTTGATGATTACTCAAGATACACATGGGTGCACATAATTCTCTACAAGACTGAAGTGCAAGATGTCTTCAGACGTTTCGCAAATCGAGCCATGAACAATTATGGAGTCGAGATCAAGCATATCAGAAGTGACAACGGCACTGAGTTCAATAACACTGGACTTGATCTTTATCTGGATACAATGGGAATCACTCATGAGTTCTCTGCTCCTTACACACCTCAGCAAAATGGCATCGTAGAGCGCAAGAACAGAACCCTCATTGAAATGGCTCGAACGACGCTCAACGAATACAAGACACCAAGAAAGTTCTGGGCCGAAGCTATTGATACAGCATGTCACATCATCAACCGTGTTTACATTCATAAGCTTCTGAACAAAACATCCTATGAGCTCCTCACTGGCAAGAAGCCAAATGTCAGCTACTTCAGAGTATTTGGAGCAAGGTGCTGGATCAAGGATCCCCATCACAAGTCAAAATTTGCACCAAAAGCTCATGAAGGCTTCATGCTCGGTTACGGAAAGGACTCACACTCTTACAGAGTCTTCAATCTCTATCTTTACAAAATCGTCGAAACTGTAGACGTGCGGTTTGATGAAACCAATGGTTCACAAAGAGAACTCCTGCCAAGTACACTAGACGAAGCTCCACCAAATGAATCTATCAAGCTAATGGGAACTGGAGAAATCATGCCTACTGAAGCACAGCCTGAAGAGGAACTTATCATTTCTGCTTCAAATCAACCTGAAGACAATGCTCAGCTTGAAGATAATTCGTCCAATGATGACAATGATCAGCAAGAGCAAAGTCTTCGTCCAGTTCATCCTCGTGTTGCTAATGAAGTACAAGTCGAGAAGATTATCCACATCATCAATGCACCTGGTCCACTCACTCGTTCAAGAGCAACACAACTAGCAAATTTCTGTGGGCACTTTGCATTTGTCTCAATATTTGAACTCAAGAAAGTTGCTGAAGCCTTTATGGAACCTGAATGGATTCAAGCTATGCAAGAAGAGCTTCAACAGTTTGAGCTGAACAATGTATGGGAACTTGTCAAGCGTCCTGACCCACGCAAGCACAACATAATTGGAACAAAATGGATATATCGCAACAAACAAGATGAGCATGGTCAAGTCATCAGAAACAAAGCTCGTCTTGTTGCACAAGGCTATACTCAAGTGGAAGGGATTGACTTCGATGAAATGTTTGCTCCTGTGGCTAGGCTTGAAGCCATCAGGATACTGCTAGCCTATGCTAACCATCATAACATCCTTCTGTATCAAATGGATGTGAAGAGTGCTTTTCTCAATGGCAAGATTGAAGAAGAAGTGTATGTTGCACAACCGCCTGGCTTTGAAGATCCAAAACATCCTGATATGGTGTACAAACTAAACAAAGCACTGTATGGCCTCAAACAAGCTCCTCGCGCTTGGTATGATACGATCAAAGACTTCCTGAAGAGCAAAGGCTTCAAACCTGGATCCCTCGATCCCACACTCTTCACGAAGACATATGATGGTGAACTATTTGTCTGCCAAATCTATGTGGATGACATTATCTTCGGCTGCACCGACAAAAGATACAGTGATGAGTTTGCTCACATGATGCAAGAGCAATATCAAATGTCCATGATGGGTGAGCTGAAGTTCTTCCTTGATCTTCAAATTCGTCAGCAAAGGAATGGCATCTTCATATCTCAAGAAAAATACCTCAAAGATTGCCTGAAGAAATTTGGAATGCAAGATTGCAAAGGTTACATGACGCCAATGCCAGCCAAACACCATCTGGGTCCCGACGACAATGGTAAAGAGTTCGATCAAAAGGTATACCGCTCCATGATTGGTTCTTTACTTTACCTATGTGCATCTAGGCCAGATATTATGCTTAGTGTTTGCATATGTGCTCGATACCAAGCGGCACCAAAGGAATCGCATCACTTATCTGTGAAGCGAATTCTTCGATATTTGGCTTACACCGCAACACTAGGATTATGGTATCCAAAGGGCTCAGAGTTTGATCTGGTTGGATTCTCAGATGCTGATTATGCTGGAGACAAAGTTGATCGCAAGTCTACATCAGGCACATGTCACTTTCTGGGACGATCACTTGTCTGTTGGTCTTCAAAGAAGCAGAACTGTGTATCACTCTCCACTGCTGAATCTGAATACATTGCTGCTGGATCTTGCTGCGCTCAGCTTCTCTGGATGAAGCAAACTCTCAAGGACTATGGTATCCATCTGAAGCATGTGCCACTCTCCTGCGACAATGAAAGCGCCATCAAGATTGCCAACAACCCAGTTCAGCACTCGAAGACAAAGCACATTGAAATTCGTCATCACTTTCTCAGAGATCATGTCATGAAGGAAGATATTGATATCATACACGTCAACACTGAAGAGCAGCTGGCAGATATCTTCACAAAGCCCTTGGATGAGAAAAAGGTTTTCCAAGTTGCGGTGTGAGCTAAATATCTTGGAATCCTCGAATGTCCTGTGATCAGGCACACATCCTAACACTTATGCATTTTGATGACTTAGATGTGCAACACACAAAGTAAAGTATATCTTCAATCAATGAAGACTTACATTCTAAGTGTGAATACATTAACGTGGAATTTGACTTCGGAGCGCCACGATAATTGTGCGCCGTGTCTGAGTCTAATACTTCCTATACGGTGGGTAACGCCACCACCAAATCTTTGTTTGAAGTGTTTCTCTTGGCGTTACAAATTGCTGTGTCTTCACATTTGATTTATCTTCTTGTTTGTCTTCGCATATCGATTTGATCTTACTCAGATATATATATATAGACTTGTGTTCTGTCCTCTACAGCATTCACTTATAGCTAAGTCTTCTTGTTGAATCTTTTGAACTAAGTGAATGTGATCGGACCCTAACCCTTCTATTCTTTCTACCTCAAATTCTATCTATCCAAATCATATGCATTCTGTTGGAACCGTTGAATGTCTTCTCTGCGTCCTTGTTAGCAGAAGATACAGAGACAAACATTAAATCTGTCTTCAATGATCAATCCTTTTTTTGCCTGAAACCCGGAGAAGCCGGAACGACCACCCCGACAATCCAGGCGTGCGTGGAAACATGGAACAACTCCCTATGTGTTGCATGTACGCCACGTGTCTCTTAGATGTGAATCGCCAGGGGCACCTGCGTAATTGCACTGTGCCATGCCCCTTCCTTATAAATGCACGTCCCGTCGCGGTCAAAACACTTCCTCCACCTCTCCACCTCGACAAACCCTAGCGCCACCGCTAGCTCTTGACGACGCCGGCGACGAAGCGCTTAGCTGCCGCGACCTCGTCGACGCCGTCCTCACGCCGGCCGCGGAAATTGTCCCCTCCGCCGTCACCGTAGGTGTCCTCCGTCGCCAAGTTAGGGCACGGTGGATTGAACTGCTCGGTCTCCTACTCTTACCATCTAGCAGTTCTTCGTGTGGTAAATAAAACTCTCTTTTTACCGTCTTTTTTATCCTCATAGATTCATCCTGTCTACCAAAATAGGTTTCTGCCTATACAATGTTAGATCTATCCTGTTTGCATCTCATACTGCCTAGTATATTCACTTAAGCTTCATATCTAGTTGATTCTTCACTTGTACTTATTCACAGATTCGTACAAATCTGGAACCAACTCTCAACATATAAGTGAATGTCTTCGCATCATGAGGTCAATGTCTTCAAACTAATTTATCTTCAAAATCTTATGAGAATGCATATGACCTCTTCCCCTTCCCTCGCATCTCTAATGCTATCACAGGTACATGTCCGTGGGAGAATCCCTTGGTTCTCATAGTCTGCATTCGTTTGCAGAATTCTTACAGCGTCATATTAACTCTCCCGAAGCCAGTTCCTGTCTGTCCAGTCAGCGAAAGCCTTTGAAGCCTTTGAACGTATTGAAACCATTCAGTTTGAAGTTCATGGCTGCAGAGAGATCAGTAAGGAAGGGTGGCAGACAGCGCCGTGGAGGAACATTAAGAGATTTGCCTGATGACCTCTCAGAGCTTTACAAGACAGATCCTGAAGAGGATTACAATCAGCGCAAGATCCGAATCCAATGGATTCGAAGATATTGGGCTGAACAGTGGTTCAAATACAAGTTCGTGACCCAGGAATACGCTGATAAGAATGCTATCAAAAGTCCTTGGGGTGATATTCTCTTTCGAGGACTTCCTCCCAAGAATAGAGCTGAAGCTATTGCATAGGGTTTCTATCCCTGTATGGTCCGTGGACCTCAGCCTGAAAATGCTGACCCATCATCATTGCTCTGGTGTCGTGACGACAATCTCTTCAAGCGCAACCTCCAGCACGCAAAGGCATCGGCCAAGGAAAACAAGAAGTCATTGGGGTTAGACTTCAACCCTGGTCCCTCTGCTCCCCGTGCCGACGGCTCACGTGATGCAGAACCCAATATCATTGGTCCCTTCTACAACCTTGATGGTCTCATCACTCACATCAGAGTCCAAGGTGCCAAAGTGGATCATTCTGATGATGATGCTGACACTGATGAAGCCCCTGCTCCCACTCCAAAGCCGCAGAAGCCAAAGAAGGCTAAGGCTTCAAGATCAGCTGCTCCTTCAAAAGCTTCACGTATGAAGCCACTGGCTACTGCACCTCCTGAAGACAGTGTGCAGTGTGAAGATCAATCACGCATCTCCAAGAAGACGGAGAAGAAACAGAGAATCGTCAAGAATACTGATCAGACACTGACTCCTGCTGCTATTCTGCGAGAAGAGCCCATTGATCTATCCAGCGATGAAGATCTTGCAGATGATGCCCTTGAGAAACTAATCAAGAGCAAGGAAGAAGCAGAGATCTTCAATGATTTGCCTCTCTTTGATGTGGCAATCATCCATAACTTCATTGATGAGTGGTTTGACACTCCAAATCTCAGCTTTGAAGATCTGCAACTTCCCATTGGCCTCAGCGTCACCTTCAATGGCGCCATTGCTTCTGAGCTAGCTCTTGCTCAGCGCATTGTTGAACTGAAGCACAAGATCGACCATGAGAAAGCTCAGTTCAAGAAGCAAATGGCCAAGCTCAGCGTGCAAGATGTCAAAAACTTTCAAGTCATGTTGCATGAGCTCAAGGAAGCTTTTCTCAAGAAGCGGGAAGAAGCCAAAGGTTCTCGTGAGCGCATGAAGAGCCTGGCTGCCAAGTGTGTGCAAGCCTACAATGAGGCTGAGAAGCGCAAGGCTCTTGGTCGTCCTGGCATCGACCCAAGAATGGCTGCAAAGAAGAAGAAGCCATCGACTGACCAATCTGCTCCTACAAGGCAGGAAGAGCCACGCATTGTCTTCCCAAGTAGCATGACCAGCTCGAAGCCAAAGGTCAAGTCCACTGCTTCCGATTTGAAGAAGACAAGGGCTGCCGAGGCTGAAGCCAGAAAAAGGAAAAATCCTGAAGCCTCTGATGCTGCTCCCTCCAAGAAGAAGCGCAAAACCAAGAAGGATAGGGCTGCTCCCACAGAGCCCTTAGTTGTTGAACCAATCTCTGTTGCTCGTCCTGCATCTGCACAACAAGAACGACGAATGATAATTCATGAGCCTGCTACCACAGAGGCTCCTGAAGACATTCCAGCAGTTGACCCCACCGCTGCTGAAGACATTGGTCCTCACGACAATGTTGAAGATGATGAAGTTCTTCCTCAGATCGCACACAACATGGTATCATCGCCTGTTCTCACGAACAACGAACTCATCAGCATTGGTCGTCCTTTGACGCCAATTTCTCAGGATGATTCATGGGCTGATCACCCACAAACCTTCCCCCGTCAAGAAGACACACCAGTAACTCCCCCAACTCAAGTCACCAGTCAGGTGCTTGAAGATGATGACTTTAAGGCCCAACCAACTCCATCTCCACAAGCGTCGCCAGCATTCCGCAGGCTTCGCAAAGGACCAAGGCCTCAAGTCGAACTATCAAGTGTTCCAGAAGGAGATGAGCGCCAATCTGTTTCACGCCAAGTATTTCCTGAAGCTTCTCCTTCTGTGAACATCCCTGAATCTGAAGCCAAAGTGGCTGAAGATATTCCGGCTGCATCAGCTGATGACCAAGACGAGCCAAGAGAAGAAGAAGCACGTGTCATTACACCCCCCTCCACACAAGTTGTTCTCGAGGAGAACATGTCTGACCCTCCAGCTACTCAAGTGGAGGTTAACAACAATGAGTCTGCCACCAACACCAACACTGAAGCGAATGACGTGGTCATGGCTGATGACAATGTGGAGCCTGTAGTCAATATGACACCTGAAGTGACTGCACCTGAAGCTGATACTGCACCTACTGCCAGTCTGCAACCTGAAGTTAATGCCACTGCTCCTGTTCCGCCACCAAGGCCTCATACCATTGAGCAGGCACATAATTATGGGCAGCTCATTACTGTCAGATGGCCCATTCTGGTTCCTCCCCCTGCTGCTGGTCCTCAATTTGACTATCATGTTCAGCACAGGCCACAGGTTCAGAAACCAAAGCCAAGACTGCCCAGGTTCCCAGGCACTGCAACTTCACCAGGATCATTCAATGCTAATGGCTTCAAAGCGCACAACACTTTCTTCGATAGCGCCAAGAACCCTTATTCAAGGCCACGGATCTCATCAGATAGATTCTGGAGCTATCAACAGCGAAGCTATTACTCATGCGTTCTCTATGATCAAGGGCACATCTTCCCTCACATGCGTCTTGACGCTGAAGCCATTGCTGGACTGCCATGCCTTGAAGAAGCCCTTGACTGCTTTCGTGATGCTGGGCTGCTGAATTTTGTGACTGATAAAGAGCACAGGAATGAAGAGCTGCTTCTGCAATTCTATGCAACTCTCCACATTCGTGGATTCAACAAGGATCCGAAGACATGGGTCCTTGAGTGGATGACCGAAAATATACATCATGAAGCCAAAGCTCTTGACATCATTGAGCTCACTGGCCTGTCCACTCCAGGCGATCTATATGAACCTGGTTGTCAGCGCCACCGCGATGCTTTGGAGAGCATTTTTCAGAAGCCAGAGCCTAACATGAGCCAAATGCTAAGCATGATGAAGCCTGTGCCACGAGATGCTGATTATCCAAAGGAGTTCTTTGTCGAAGACCTCGAGTATCTGCCTCGCACCATTTATCACATCATCAGGCGAACTCTTTGGCCTGTCAAAGGACATTCTTCATTAGCAAAACTTGAAGGAGCAATGAAGACTTTGGTCTTCTATATCTTCAATGGCATCAGCTTCAACGCTCAAGACTTCTTTATCAGGCAGTTGGCTGCATCAGGATCTGATCTTTTTGGCCTTAAGTTCTACGCTCCATGGGTCATGCGCCTCATCAAGCTTCATTCGGCTGTCAACTATCAACCTTCTGCTCGCAACCATCTCATATTCCTGCCAGAGGTTGATATGTCAGTTGAAGCCATATACCCAGAGCCTGCCAAAGAGCCCATTTATCTTCACAACGTTGATCGCCAAAGCTTCACTCAGCCCATTGAAGGAGTCCAAGCTATCTCTTGTGTCTACCCTTTGGCTGGCCATACTCGCTTACCTCACCAAGCTCAGACTGAAGCTACTGAAAGCACAATTGCCCAAAGGCCTCGAAAGAGATCTCGTGTTCTCAATGACCGAGAACTTCTCGTTGCCTTACATCAGAAACAGGATAAGCATCACTACTGGCTCAAACGACAAATGCAAAGCCTCTTGGTGGATGTCAATCGAATTCGCAACCTTGCCACCAAGAATGCCTTTGTTACACATGAAACCTGCCGGAGGTCATGGAAGAGTTTAACACTGCTAAGTGCTGAAGCAGATCTTCAAGACGATGGCTTCACTGAGAGATTCAAGTTTGACTCCACTCCTCCTAGGAATGCTATTTTGCGTCGAACTCCGTCTCTTGAAGACTCTGATTATTCCTCCTCCGCTGCAACGGTGAATGCCAGAGTGATCGATGATCAAGATGATGCTACCTCATCCCCTCCTCCATCAGCGCGTGTCGACCCTGCTCCAAGCACTTCAACACCACCAAATACCAATATTGACACTGCTCCAAGTTCCTCTGCACCGCCAAACACCAACGCCGACCCTGCATCCTCTCCTACTTCGTCTGGGAACGAGTAGAGGCTCTATGTCTTCAAACCTTTTTGGTCCTTACTGACAAAAGGGGGAGAAGCATATGAGTTGATAGTCTTCAAGCGGGTCCATATGGGCGGGTGCTCTATATTTTGCCTAGTGCTTACAACTCTTGCTTTTCGATACATTTGGTTCTTTGAGTTGTAACACTTAAACTCGATGGTCGTCTGCTACTTATTTGCTATTCTGTGATGCGATGATAAATCCCGCATGTGCGATGATAACTTCTGCACTTAGGCCATTCTACAGACTTCCATTTTTCATTATGCATGTCATTATTTTCGTTATATCAAATCATGCATGATGGATTATCTTCATAAGTTGAAGAGGATCTCCACAAGTACAACCTGCCATGAGCATTTGCATTCCAAAAGCAAATTACCTATATGCACATCTTCAGGGGCAGCCTTTGCCACTTATGAAGACAATACCTTTATCCTTTACAATTTCACATACTTTTATCCCTGTTGAAAACTTCAACCAGTTTGTCATCAATCACCAAAAAGGGGGAGATTGTAAGTGCATCTAGTGCCACCCCTAGTTGGTTTTGGAGTATTGACGACAAACCTGGTTGAGGGACTAATGTGTTTGTGAGAATTGCAGGATAACACAGGTAGTAGTCCCTCATTGATTCGGTTTACCTACCGGAGATGACCCCTAAAAATGTATGAAGACATTGACGACAATGGTGGGATATGGCGACATTCATATTGAAGACTATGACAGGAGAAGATAATGAGTGAAGACTTTGGAGCGCGAAGACTTAGTTGTTCCATTGTTTCCTTTTCTTCTTTGTTGAGTCATAGGAACCACCGTACTGTTAAGTGGGGTCCAAGTGAACAAAGTCAGAATGACTGAAGTGATGCTCAACCAAATCCTATGTATTCGAGCGAAGACAATGAGAGAAAATCTTATCCAGAGCTGGATGAGTCAGCTTTACTTGTAGCCCAAGCAAAGTTGCCGTGTGTGTTTGAAATCTGACCGTTGGAACACGTGTCAGTTCCTTAGTGACCCAGGGTCATTTCGGACATATCAGGTCGGGTTGCCTTGTGGCTATAAATAGCCCACCCCCTACACCATAAATTGGTGGCTGCTCAGAGTTAGTGCACGACTTTTGTCGTTTGAGAGCAACCCACCTCGAAGCCTTTGAGAGAGAGAAATCCTTGCGAGGACAAAGCCCAAACACCCAGAGCCAAAGAGTGTTAGGCATCACTGAAGTCTTTCTGTCCGCGTGATCTGAAGACTTATTACACTTGAGGACTGTGAATCCTCCAGCCGGTTAGGCGTCGCGTTCTGAGCATCCAAGAGTCATTGTGGATTGCCGGTGAACGAAGTCTGTGAAGGTTTGGAAGTCTACCTTGAAGACTTACCAGAGTGATTGGGCGAGGACTGGGTGTCCTTAGCTCAAGGAGAATACGGTGAGGACTGTGTGTCCGGGACTTTGTGTCCTCAGGTTTAAATACCTAGCCGCTCCAACCAGACGTACAGTTGTCGCAGCAACTCGAACTGGTCAAACAAATCACTGTCTTCCCCAAGCTACTGGTTCTATCTCTTCTCTCTCTTTACTTACTGTTTGTCTTCGTGAAGTCATTGCCTGCTTGCTTTATCTGTTTGACTTCACTGTGAGACTACTTGTTCTGTCTGGGTTCATACTATCTTCCATCCTGATCCATACTACCTAGCTGCTATTAGTCTCTGTGCATTCACCTCATTGAATACTTGACTATGGCTTGTCTAGTGTAGTCTATCTTCCGCTGCATCTGAATAGCATCGGTTTTATTGTTTGTCTTCGAAACTTCCATGTTTTGAAGACATTCATAAAAATCGCCTATTCACCCCCCCTCTAGTCGATATAACGCACTGCTATTAATTCTGATATGTCGCATGTTATTGATGATGCCACTTCTGCTGTGCATGATACTTATGATGAAACTAATTCTATGCTTGATAATACCGTGCCACTAGGTGAATTTCTTGATGAACAACTTGCTAGGGCTAGAGAGAATGAAATTATTGAAACTGATAATATTGATGAAAGCGATGATGAAGATTCTCCCCCTAAATATTAATTTCCTGTTGTGCCTGGGGGTTATGTTATGGATGAAGAAACTGCTAGAGACTTTCTTGCTTGCAATGATAGAAGTGATCTTAAGAAATTATTAGCTAAGATGAAACAAAAATCCTTGAATGCTAGAATGAAATATGGTCCTGCTTATGCTACTTCACCTATCTTTGTTAAGGATTATGAATTCTCTGTCGATCCTGATATAATTACTTTGGTTGAATCTGATCCTTTTTATGGCTATGAATCTGAAACTGTTGTGGCACATCTTACTAAATTAAATGATATAGCCACCCTATTCACTAATGATGAGAAAACTCGCTACTACTATATCCTTAAGTTATTTCCGTTCTCATTAAAGGGTGATGCTAAGACATGGTTTAATTCTCTTGATCCTGGTTGTGTGCGTAGTCCCCAGGATATGATTTATTACTTCTCTGCTAAATATTTTCC
Source organism: Triticum urartu (assembly GCF_003073215.2). Classification (NCBI taxonomy): domain Eukaryota; kingdom Viridiplantae; phylum Streptophyta; class Magnoliopsida; order Poales; family Poaceae; genus Triticum; species Triticum urartu. The sequence continues at coordinate 11,323,503 of NC_053026.1, forward strand.
TGCTCATAAGAAACAAGCTGCCTTAAGGGAAATATATAATTTTGTGCAAATTGAAGAAGAGAGTCTCCCACAAGCTTGGGGGAGGCTTCTCCAATTACTTAATGCTTTGCCTGATCATCCTCTCAAGAAAAATGAAATACTTGATATCTTTTATAATGGACTAACCGATGCTTCCAGAGACCACCTGGATAGTTGTGCTGGTTGTGTTTTTAGGGAAAGAACTGTTGATCAAGCTGAAATTCTATTGAATAATATGTTGACAAATGAAAACAATAGGACACTTCCTGAACCAACTCCTAAGCCAACTCCAAAGAAAAGGGGTGTTCTATTTCTCAGTCCTGAAGATATGCAAGAGGCAAAGAAATCTATGAAGGAAAACAGTATTAAAGCTGAAGATGTTAAGAATTTACCACCTATTGAAGAAATACATGGTCTTAATTTGCCGCCTGTTGAAGAAATACATGGTCTTGACAACCCGACACAGGTAGTAAAGGTAAATTCTCTCTATAGATTTGATAAAGCTGAAATCCCGCCTACTAAGTTTGCTAGCCAATGCTTAGATGAGTTTGATGACTTTATGGTTAAGCAAGAAAACTTCAATGCTTATTTTGGTAGAGAATTAAAATGCAATGCTTATATGATTGAACACTTGAGTGATTATATGTCTAGAGTTAAAGGTGAACTTAAAATCATTAGTAAACATGCCTCTATGGTTACCACCCAAGTAGAACAAGTACTTAAAGCTCAGAATGATTTTCTCAATGAATTAAATAGTAAGAATAATGACTATGCTGTTAGAGTTGCTACTAGAACGGGTAAAAGGACTCAGGAACCTTTGTATCCTAAAGGCCACCCTAAGAGAATTGAGCAAGATTCTCAGAGAACTAATGTTGATGCACCTAGTCCTTCTAAGAGGAAGAAAAAGAAAAATGATAGGACTTTGCATGATTCTAGTGAACCTGTTATAGACAAACCTGAGAATCCCAATGACATTTCTATCTCTGATGCTGAAACACAATCTGATAATGAACATGAACCTAGTGATAACGTTAATGATGATGTTCATGTTGATGCTCAACCTAGCAATAATAATGATGTAGAAATTGAACCTGCTGTTGACCTTGATAACCCACAATCAAAGAATCAACGTTATGATAAGAAAGACTTTGTTGCTAGGAAGCATGGTAAAGAAAGAGAACCATGGGTTCAGAAACCCATGCCTTTTCCTCCTAAACCATCCAAGAAAAAGGATGCTGAGGATTTTGAGCGCTTTGCTGAAATGATTAGACCTATCTTTTTGCGTATGCGATTAACTGATATGCTCGAAATGAATCCTTATGCTAAGTATATGAAACAAATTGTTACAAATTAAAGGAAGATAATGGAAGATGAAATTTCCACCATGCTTGCTAATTATACTTTTAAGGGTGGAATACCAAAGAAACTAGGAGATCCAGGAGTACCAACTATGCCATGCTCCATTAAAAGAAACTATGTTAAAACTGCTTTATGTGATCTTGGAGCCGGTGTTAGTGTTATGCCTCTCTCTTTATATCATAGACTTGATTTGAATAAGTTGGCACCTACAGAAATATCTTTGCAAATGGCTGATAAATCAACTGCTATACGTGTCGGTATTTGTGAGGATGTGCCTGTTGTAGCTGCAAACGTTACTATTCTAACGGACTTTGTTATTCTTGATATTCCCGAGGACGATAGTATGTCTATTATTCTTGGAAGACCCTTTTTGAATACTGCAGGGGCTGTTATTCATTGCAACAAAGTCAATGTCACTTTTCATGTTAATGGTAATGAGCATACGGTACACTTTCCGAGGGAACAACCTCAAGTCCACAATATCAATTCGATTGGAAAATTTCCAACTATTACTATTGGAGGTTTTGAATTTCCTCTTCCTACTATCAAGAAGAAATATGATATTCTTATTGTTGGGGACGTTCATATCCCTGTTGAGGTAACCTAGTGCTATTCGAAAATTCTCCAGTTTCATGCAATTCGGAATGAGTTTGTTAACAAGACCTGATCAACCTTGTTAGTAGATTCCTTTTGATGAGCATGAGATGGATGAAGTTAGAAAGCACAACTCTCTGTACCCTCCTTTTACTTTATGTTATTTAGAAGAAATAAAGAAAAATAGTATTTTTTGTCTGTTTTCTGAATTATCCGTGCAATAAAAAATACCCCGAAAATAAAAGTTTTCCAAATGCCCCGAAAATGAAATATGATTTTTTCTAGAATATTTAAGAATATCTGGCACTGAGAACACATCAGGGGGAGCTGGCACCTGGCTACGAGGGTCCAGGGCGCGCCCCCTGCCTCATGGGCCCATGGTGGCTCCCCTCCACTTATTCCAGCACCCACACACTCCTTCTTCCTCCCAAAAAAATCACGAACCAGCTCAAGCACGACTTCTAGCTCATTTTGCTGCGATTTTCGATCTCCTTGCTCAAAGCCCCATTCACAAAACTGCTTTGGGGGGTTGTTCTTCGGTATGTGACTCCTCCAATGGTCCAATCAGTTTTTGTTCTAGTGCTTTATTCATTGCATATTTTTGCTGCTTAGGTGACCCTGTTCTTGAGCTTGCATGTCAAATTTATTTGGTCCCAAGTAGTTCTAATGCATGATATAGTCTCTAGGCACTTGTGGGAGTAGTTTTTTTTGATAGAAAGATTGTAAGGGAACCCCCTACAGTATAATTGGTGCAACAAACCCAAATTGCAAGTACCATGCCTTGAACCTGGGTGGGTGGGAGTAGTTGCTATCAATTTTGTTGAGTTTGGTTCACTTTTATTTGAAGTTACTAAAAATTTCAGAAATTTTCAGAAAATGATGAAGAGATTTTTGAGGGGTTCCCCGAGTCGAAGCTCGAAAGATAAGCAAAGTGAAGAAGAAGAGAGGACCAAATATAATCTACCTCGCACCGTGGAGATTCGGTCGTGTGAATGGCCTTGTGATGATTTCTTGAGAGCAGCCGGGGTTTATGATGATTTTTATGAGTTGGCTGAGAATGCAGGCCTCACCGACTTCCTCCGCGACCAACGCGAACAGGATCTCTTACTCACTAATATCTTTATACAAAATTTTCATTTCCATGCTAGGAGGTCACCACCTTCGGTGGATTTTTATTTATATGATGAGTACAAGGAGATGCCCTTCTCTGAATTTTGTGAGGTTTGCAAGCTGCCCTTTAAGGGCAGTGTAGAGGAACCACATCGTAACGATGTGGAGGGATTTATTGATATGATTGCTGTAGGGGAAACGAGGAAAGTTCCCGACGCAAAAATTACTAGCATACACTTTCCTGTTCTACGTTACTTTGCAATATTTGCTAGTAGATGCTTAATTGGTCGTGGAAACTGTGGCAACCTTAGTGCCCCTGATATTGTTATTTTGTTCCATGCCTTGTTTCAGGATGATTCATTTAGTATGGGTGCTATTGTTGCAAAACGGTTAAATCTTAACCGTACTAAGGGCCCCATCTTGGGAGGCATCTTCGCCTCGTGCCTCGCTGCATACTATAACATACCTATTAGGCATTATGAGAAAGAAGAAAAGTTGCTACCTCCTGTTTTTCTAGATTATAAGAATATGGTGATACGTCTCCGTCGTATCTACTTTTCCAAACACTTTTACCCTTGTTTTGGACTCTAAATTGCATGATTTGAATGGAACTAACCCGGACTGACGCTGTTTTCAGCAGAATTGCCATGATGTTGTTTTATGTGCAGATAGCAAATATTCTCGGAATGACCTGAAACTCCACGGAATACCTTACAATAAATAATAAAAAAATCCTCGCCAAAGATGAAGACCAGGGGGCCCACACCCTGTCCACGAGGGTGGGGGCGCCCCCCTAGGGCGTGCCCCCCTACCTCGTGGGCCCCCTGGACACCTTCCGACGCCAACTCCAACTCTATATATTGGCTTTCAGGGAGAAAAAAATAGGAGAGAAGAAATTATCACGTTTTACGACACGGAGCCGCCGCCAAGCCCTAAAACCTCTCGGGAGGGCTGATCTGGAGTCCGTTCGGGGCTCCGGAGAGGGGGATTCGTTGCCGTCGTCATCATCAACCATCCTCCATCACCAATTTCATGATGCTCACCGCCGTGCGTGAGTAATTCCATCATAGGCTTGCTGGACGGTGATGAGTTGGATGAGATTTATCATGTAATCGAGTTAGCTTTGTTAGGGTTTGATCCATAGTATCCACTATGTTCTGAGATTGATGTTGCTATGACTTTGCTATGCTTAATGCTTGTCACTAGGGCCCGAGTGCCATGATTTCAGATCTGAACCTATTATGTTTTCATGAATATATGTGTGTTCTTGATCCTATCTTGCAAGTCTATAGTCACCTACTATGTGTTATGATCCGGCAACCCCGAAGTGACAATAATCGGGACCACTCCCGGTGATGACCATAGTTTGAGGAGTTCATGTATTCACTATGTGCTAATGCGTTGTTCCGGTTCTCAAGGAGGCCTTAATATCCCTTAGTTTCCATTAGGACCCCGCTGCCACGGGAGGGTAGGATAAAAGATGTCATGCAAGTTCTTTTCCATAAGCACGTATGACTATATTCGAAATACATGCCTACATTACATTGATGAATTGGAGCTAGTTCTGTGTCATCCTATGTTATGACCATTACATGATGAACCACATCCGGCATAATTATCCATCACTGATCCGGTGCCTACGAGTTTTCCATATACTGGTTTACGCTTATTTACTTTCCCGTTGCTACTGTTACAATCACTATAAAATACCAAAAATATTTACTATTACTTGCACTACTCTTTTGTTACCGTTACCATCACTATCATATTACTGTGCTACTAAACACTTTGCTGCAGATATTAAGTTATCCTGGTGTGGTTGAATTGACAACTCAACTGCTAATACTTGAGAATATTCTTTGGCTCCCCTTGTGTCGAATCAACAAATTTGGGTTGAATACTCTACCCTCGAAAACTGTTGCGATCCCATATACTTGTGGGTTATCATATGGTAGCGCATGATTTTATTGTTAAGAATAGGGAAAAGGCGCTTAAGTACAGACTGTTATTTGATAAAAACCACCCTGAGATTATTACCTTGCCTGCTCCTTCCTTGTTTGACTTATCTGCATGCAAGTATCTCGTTCCGCCGGCGGCCATCCATGCCTACCGGAACCCTACATCAGCTACAGAGCGAGAGCCGGAACCAATATTTGATCCTCGACGACAGTCTGATTACCAGTGGGATCCGGAGGTGATTGCCAACCAGTGGCAATCCGAGGCTGCATCTCAGTACGACTCCAACTACCACTTTGGATATCCGCCAGGCCACCCATGGGCATAGACCAACTTAGACCAAAAGCCTAAGCTTGGGGGAGTATGTATTTCTCACCGACATTACATTCATGTTTACACACTCATTACTAGATGTCGGTGCTCATACTTTTTCATTGTACTATCCATGCTAGTTTATTTTCTTTTAAGTTTTCTTCTTGTGTTTTTGAAAAACCTTAAGAAAAAAAAATTAGTTGTAGCTTTTAGCTAGTTTACTTTTCATGCTTGTAATAATAATTAAAAGAAAACCCAAAAAGATTTCTCATTCTTCTTTTTGCTTGTTGGGAGCTCTCACGTTTAAATAGTTTTATTTCCTTTCTTTGGGGGTCGATAGGAGAAGACCATGATGAAATTGTTAAAGTGGCTCTTATATGCATTATTGCTGATTTAACCAAGAGCCCATATTGCCTTGTCTTCTCCTATTTATTGAATGCTTGCAGATTCCAGCTTAGTCCAATGCACGTGCACTATTATTATTATACACACCGTTCGGTCGTGCAAGTGAAAGGCAATAATGACGATATGTGATGGACTGATTGAGACAAGAGAAGCTGGTATGAACTCGACCTCTCTTGTTTTTGTAAATATGATTAGTTCATCGTTCCTGATTCAGCCTATTATGAATGAACATGTTTGCAATAACAATTAGAGATTATAGTTGCTTATGCCATGCTTAATTTCCTAGGAGTTTATAATGGTTTACCTTGCGTGCCAACATGCTATTAAAATGGTTGTGATGTGGTATGATAGGGTGGTATCCTCCTTTGAACGATTCGAGTGGCTTGACTTGGCACATGTTCATGCATGTAGTTGAAACAAAATCAACATAGCCTCCACGATATTTATGTTCATGGTGGATTATATCCTACTCATGCTTGCACTCACTGTTGATTAATTTTAATGCATGCTCATGACTGTTGTCGCTCTCTAGTTGGTCGCTTCCCAGTCTCTTTCTAGCCTTCACTTGTACTAAGCGGGAATACTGCTTGTGCATCCACTTCCATAAACCCCAAAGTTATTCCATATGAGTCCACCATACCTTCCTATATGCGGTATTTACCTGCCGTTCCAAGTAAATTTGTATGTGCCAAACTCTAAACCTTCAAATGAAATTCTGTTTTGTATGCTCGAATAGCTCATGTATCAACTAGGGTTGTCTGTATCTTCCATGCTAGGCGGGTTATTCTCAAGATGAGTGGACTCCGCTCATCATTCATGAGAACATGGCTGGTCACTGGGATGCCCAGTCCCATGCTTTCAGCAAATCAAATCAAATTAATTGCAAACAAAAATCCCCCAGGGTTGTTGCTAGTTGGAGGCACTCGTTGTTTCGAGCAAGCCATGGATTGATGCTTGTTTGTGGTGGGGAGTATAAACTTTACCATTCTGTTTGGGAACCGCCTATAATGTGTGTAGCATGGAAGATATCGCCATCTCTTGGTTGTTATGTTGAGAATGGAAGTATTCCGCTCAAAATATTATTTATCTCTATTTCAAAAATTGAGCTTTGGCACCTCTGCAAATCCCTGCTTCCCTCTGCGAAGGGCCTATCTATTTACTTTTATGTTGAGTCATCACCCTCTTATTAAAAGGCACCAGTTGGAGAGCACTGCTGTCATTTGCATCCATTACTATTAATTCATATTGGGTATGACTGGATCTCTTTTACCATGAATTACGATGTCTAGTCAGTCCTTGATCTTTAAAGGTGCTCTGCATTTATGTTTTGCGGTCTCAGAAAGGGCTAGCGAGATACCATCTTGTTATATCGTATCATGATTGTTTTGAGGATGTGTTGTCATCAGAGATTTATTATTATTGCTCGCTAGTTGATTATGCCATTGATATGAGTAAATATGAGACCTAAGTGTTATTGTGAATGTGGTTAGTTCATAATCTTTGCTGAAAGCTTGAATATTGGATTTACATTTTTACAACAACAAGAGCAAACAGAGTTTGTAAAAGTTTTTCTTTATCACTTTCAGTTTGTCAACTGAATTGCTTGAGGACAAGCAAAGGTTTAAGCTTGGGGGAGTTGATACGTCTCCGTCGTATCTACTTTTCCAAACACTTTTGTCCTTGTTTTGGACTCTAACTTGCATGATTTGAATGGAACTAACCCGGACTGACGCTGTTTTCAGCAGAATTGACATGGTGTTATCTTTGTGCAGAAACAAACGTTCTCGGAATGACCTGAAAATCCACAGAGATTATTTTTGGAAATAATAAAAAATACTGGCGAAAGAATCAAGACCAGGGGGCCCACACCCTGTCCACGAGGGTGGGAGGCGCGCCTGCCCCCCTGGGCGCCCCCTGCCTCGTGGGTCCCCTGGTGCTCCGCTGACCTCAACTCCAACTCCATATATTCACGATCGGGGAGAAAAAAATCGGAGAGAAGGATTCATCGCGTTTTACGATATGGAGCCGCTGCCAAGCCCTAAACTCTCTCGGGAGGGCTGATCTGGAGTCCATTTGGGGCTACGAAGAGGGGAATCCGTCGTCGTCGTCATCATCAACAATCCTCCATCACCAATTTCATGATGCTCACCGCCGTGCGTGAGTAATTCCATCATAGGCTTGCTGGACGGTGATGGGTTGGATGAGATCTATCATGTAATCGAGTTAGTTTTTTTAGGGTTTGATCCCTAGTATCCACTATGTTATGATATTGATGTTGCTATGACTTTGCTATGCTTAATGCTTGTCACTAGGGCCCGAGTGCCATGATTTCAGATCTGAACCAATTATGTTTGCATGAATATATGTGAGTTCTTGATCCTATCTTGCAAGTCTATAGTCACCTACTATGTGTTATGATCCGGCAACCCCGAAGTGACAATAATCGGGACCACTTCCGGTGATGACCATAGTTTGAGGAGTTCATGTATTCACTATGTGTTAATGCTTTGTTCCGGTACTCTATTAAAAGGAGGCCTTAATATCCCTTAGTTTCCAATAGGACCCCGCTGCTACGGGAGGGTAGGACAAAAGATGTCATGCAAGTTCTTTTCCATAAGCATGTATGACTATATTCGGAATACATGCCTACATTACATTGATGAATTGGAGCTAGTTCTGTGTCACCCTATGTTATAACTGTTATATGATGAACCACATCCGACCTAATTATCCATCACCGATCCAATGCCTACGAGCTTTTTACATACCATTCTTTGCTTATTTACTTTTCCGTTGCCACTGTTACAATTGCTACAATACTGTTACTGTTACCATTGCCACCGTTACCGTTACTCCCATACTACTTTGCTACTAAATACTTTGCTGCAGATATTAAGTTATCCAGGTGTGGTTGAATTGACAACTCAACTGCTAATACTTGAGAATATTCTTTGGCTCGCCTTGTGTCGAATCAATAAATTTGGGTTGAATACTCTACCCTCGAAAACTGTTGCGATCCCCTATACTTGTGGGTTATCAACCAGCCCACAAGGGGGCTGGCGTGCCCTCTCCCTTGGCCGCCGGCCCTATGGAAGGAAAGGGGGGAGGACCTCCTCCTACCTTCCCCCACAGGCAAACAAGGAATGGGGGCGAGGGGCGGCTAGGGGCAGGAGCCCAAGTTGGATTCGGCCCCACTTGGGGCGCCTCCCATATGGGCCGCACCTGAGGGAAAGGAAGGAGGGGAAGAGAGAAGGAAGGGAAGGGATTTGACCTCCCCCTTCCTTCCCTCCTCCCTCCTCTTTCCTTCCCCCTCCGGTACTTATGGAAAGGGGGGTGTCGTGGAATTGTCACGACAGATGCCCTAGTGAAAGGACTTAGTCGTGGAGCCATCGCAACTAGTAAGCTTAAAGGGGTTAAAATGGGACAAAGGACCCGAGGTTTATACTGGTTCGGCCCCTTACGGTGAAGGTAAAAGCCTATGATCCAGTTTTGAGTGGGATTGCTTATGTCTCGATTACCAGGGAGCGAATCCGCTTGACCTAGCTCTCGATTTGATGTTACTTGCCCTGAACCGCCGCCGGGTCGTCCCTTTATATACAGAGGTTGACGCCCGAGGCGGTTCACAGAGTCCCGGCCGACTCATAAACAGTGTCCGGCTCGGTCTCTAACTATCCTGCCTTGCAATATAAGTTACATACATATGGCGGTTTATCTCTACAGGCTTTGAATCGCCTTTGGGCCTTGGGCCCTTAAGTGAACCGCCATCTCCAGAGCTGTCTTGGGCTTCATGAATTGCCATAGGTATAACCCGGCCCCTCTTGGGCGGGTCATACCTAATAATTACATCCCCAACATTAGGCCCCAGATTGATTTGAACTGGTTAATGTCAATCTTCAATAAAAAATCTTCCGTTCTTCATTGTGCGAGAATTTGTAATCCGCCACAACGTCATCCTTCAGATTTGTGATACCCCGCCATGACGTCATCTGCCATTAATGCACATTTTCTTCAACATATCTCAATGGATATTTATCTTAATGTCCATCCCGAAAATCGAGGCGTCCTTGCATCTGGATAACTATATTTTTGGCCTCCTCGTTTTTCGTGCCCACTTATCAGTCTTCCCTTATAAATAAGCACGACCAGGTCTTCTCTCATTCTCCCCTTTCCTCATCTTCTTCCTCTCGCAACCCTACTGCCGCTCGAGCTCCGCCGCCGCCGCAGAGCACCTCGTCTTCTTCGACCTCGGCCGCTGCATCAACCTGAGCCGATCCAGAGAACGGCGGCGACCCTCCGCAGTAAATCTGCAGCTGTAAGTCTTCTCCTTTCCGCACCTCAGATCTGCATTAGGGTTTGCAAGTTTTTCTGTGTTCTTCGTGGTTCATCATGGTTTCTTTGTAGTTCTTTCACTGCGGCCTTATTTGATCCAAAAGTAGTATGGAACTCATGCGGTAGTTGTTTCACGTACATTTTTGATACTAGCAGATCCCTTTTGCTTGCAAAGAGGCCTCATTAGAACTCACGAACTTATCTGTACCACGTTTTTAGGTCTAGAATATTTTCTTTTCTGAACAGCCGTTTGATCCAAAATAATAGTTGCAACCTGTGAAACTTGTTTATGCAACACTTAGACAAAAATTGTATTTGTTAGATTCAGCTAGTCATGGCGACTCTTATCACCGGCTTAAAAAAGGCAATGCTCAATTGATAATCTTGACCACCCATGGCGGTTTAAATAACTTAACTGCTTATGGAGCTCATGGCGGCTTAGATAATCTGACATAATTATCCTTATACCATTAGGCCCCTTTATAAGCCGCCATCTTGAATACGCACTGTAATGTTTTACTCCGGCTTTAAATTTGAACCGGAAATTTTTACTCTTTCTTAGGCTTTCATCATAATGGCATCGAAAACACCCACTTCATGCAACTGGGTTTAATCCATCGTCATAGACAGTACGCTGGATGACTTTGTAAAGACCAGCTATCTGCTGAAGAAGGAAGTCTTGTCTTATCGTGCTCCTAACCCAGAAGAAGAAATTCCTCAGCCCAAAGCGGGGGAAGTTATCGTTTTCACGGATCACATGAACCGGTGTTTTTCACCACCCAGCTCAAAAAATTTCAGAGACATCCTGCACTTCTTTGACCTCCATCCTCAAGACATCGGACCCAATTCCATGTCTAATATTTGCAATTTTCAAGTGTTCAGTGAAGTATATCTTGGAGAAGAACCCAACATACTACTCTTCCGAGGGTTATTTTACTTGAACCGCCAGAATGAGTGTGCCAACGGCCCAAGCTTGGAACTTGGTGGTGTCTCAATCCCACGTCGGAGAGACGCAATTTTTCCTTATGCCAACCCGCAGAGTCATCCCAAAGACTAGAATCAGACATGGTTCTATTGTCAAGATACTTCTCCAGTTGATGAAAATCCTCTGCCCGGCTTTCGCGCTCTGCGCCTGGAGTCCAATCATCCACTACCTAACAAAATAACACCGCTGAATGCAAGACACTCGCCCCCACCCTGGCTAAGATCAAGGCTCTTCTGGGGAACGGGCTAAATGGCATCGACTTAGTCCGGGTTTGGCTCGCCTGGTGGGTTATTCCATTGAGCCGCCGCCCCGGCCTGATGTGCACCTACACAGGCAAGAAAAATGATCCACTGCGGCACAACCCTAATGATTTGCCTGAAGATGTCATCAATGATATGACGAAGTCACTTTTGAATGAGAGCTTAGCAGATTGTAGTAAGGTGGGCTTAAACCCCTTCTGCGAGGCTAATCCGGCCCCAGCGGCAAGCCACCTATCTGAATAAATTACTTTCAACTTTTGACGTTTTATCTATACTCATACCTTTGCTAACTTTCACAGGATGGTGACAAATTCTGGAAAGTCAAATATGATCACGAAGCTGCAAAAAGGGCCAGGAAGGCCAAGAAAGCCGCCAGAAAAGAGGCTGCGAAGAAGAAGGACAAGAAAGCCACCGCCTCTGACTTGCTTCGGCTAGAGGAGTCTTCTGAGCCAGAGGTAGCCCTTGACTCTCTTGGCTCCTTTTTTAACCACCTTATTGACACTGGTTATCAGTAGGAGGATAGGGGAACCAGTCATGGAAAAGCTGAAGAGGTACTATCATTTCCTCCGACTCCGAGCCTTTGCAAAGACAGAAAATCCGAAGAGTAACCCGAAAATTAAGATTTTCACATCCCTTAGCTTACCATGATCCTCAATTTCTTCTGAAGCGATAGAGTCATGAGAGCCGGAGGTCGACCCGAACCAGCAAAGATGCGGAACTCTCCTCCGTCTTACCCAATGCACCAAAGAAGCGTTGGAATGAGGCCACCTCCGATTTAAATCTCTTTTACCCTTTGGCGGGTCTCATTCCTCAACCACTCAATTCTTCTAACTCAAATTATCAGGAAACTTCACCTTCCTCTGGCGAGTCAATGCAGTCCAATTTACCGGCTTTTAAAACCGCTCCAGGGTAATGATAACCTACTTATCCTGTGTTCATTTCAATTTGTTGTATTTGCACTGACCTTTTGATCTTATGCAGTGGAAAAGCAAAGCCCGGCAAAAGGGCAAAGAAGAACAAGCCGGTCGAAGAGCCGATCTTAAATGAGCTGGAACTTGGAACGACCGTACCTGAAGCCTCCACTCATGAGCCGCCGCCTGAGCCAGCTCATGATGTTCCAATGCCGACTGCTGATTCTCGTGCCGATCAAGCTGTTGACGGTTCTGAAAACCCGGAAGTCCCTAGCCCGGCCAAAACGGATGATCCTCAAGACCGTGACGTCGAAATCACCAAGACCGGCTTTGCTGAGCCAGGGAGGCCAACCGTGCTGGCCAAGTGTTCCGCCAAGGAGGAATTTCTAGAACACCACAAGGCTAAGCTTCATGTCGCTGATTATACTCACATGAGTATCGGAGAAATATTTTTCTGGCTATATGAGCCAAGTGCACAGCAGCCGTGACATGGAAATTGACATGGTGAAGCAGATGCACCAGAAATTTGAGGTACAATCCTTTCGCTGTACTCATTTATCCTTACTATGCCAGCCCCCAAGTCTATTGCTTATGATGAAATATGCTGTAGACTTAGAAACAAGCTTGATAACATTAGTAATATGTCTGGACAAGTTATGTAAGAAATCCGGCTTATTCCGTAGCCCCCAAGGGCCGGCTTAAATAGCACGTTTGAGCCGGTCCTTATCATGCATGAATTGGATAAAATATTTGTAAAAAACAGCAATATGCATTAGCCCCCAAGTGCTAAATATTCTTGCTTGCAAAGTGCTTGGGACCTATTGTCATGAACCGCCACTTTAAGCAAAATTCTTCAGTATAAATTAGCCCCCAAGTGCCAAGTGTTGTTGCTTGCAAAAGGCTTGGGACTTAATATTGCATCATGATAATCCTGATTTTGACCCGGCATTTGTACAGGCCACCACTAGTAAACTTGAAACAGAAATATCTGATTTGAAGAACCGCCTGGAAGCATAGGAGACTGAAACCCAAAGAGCCAACTCCAATTTCGAATTCAGTGTATCTGAACAAGAAAAACTAAAAAAAGGCTTTGAAGTGGAGAAAAAGGCCTGGGCTGATGAAAAGATCGCCTTAACCAATCGGGCTGAGAAAGCAGAGGCGGCTCTTGTAGAGGCGACCGCCGAATTATCCGGCTTAAAACGCCATATATCTCAGATGGTCTCAGCAATCTTTGGTAAGTTACCCTGCAAGTGTTAAATATTTGAATCTTCCTAATGAGCATATAAATTGTCATTTACTCACCTGACATTGTAATGTAGGCCCCAGGAGTTCAAATCTTAACCGAGACATGTTGATAAAGCTGAAGGCGGTTTATACGCTGGTGGAACAACTGTACACCGGATCTCAGCGTTCCTTAGCCACAGTGGCCCTGTCAAATGAAGTTCCCACACTCTTGGCAGATGTACTAAAGAATCTTTCTGTGCTGCCCCAGCGGGTCAATGAACTAATGCGATCGTCTGCAACAGCCGGAGTCATGGCTGCCTTAAGCCGGGCGAAAGCTTGGCTACCGGAATTAGACCCGGCCGACATCGCCATTGGTTACCCAAGTCTTAAGGATGATGGCACTCCCTTTGAACATAAAGATTTCACCAGTTCTGTGAAGGAGATACGCCCTGTGGCCACCCTGATAGCTGACGATGCAGATCTCACCAAGTATTAGCCGGGTTATGACGTGGAGAACCGGAGAATTCCCACGCCACATTATAAAGTGACCAGCTTGATCCCCCCACTCCGTAAGCATACCTTTGCACCTGAAGTTGACCCAGCCGGACTAATTGATGATGAAGCTGAATTTGAAGCTTTGAATGGCATTGACTGGTCATCATCAACCTTCCAGGAAAGGGAGCAGGGTGAAAAAGTGGAGAGGGCTGACCTGGACGCTTCAGGCCAACAGGAAAATGAACCCGCCAGGCGGTTCATACCTGTGATCTGCTGAAGAACAATATTAACCATTTGGACTCGGGGAGTCATGTAATAGGGTAAAAAGAACCGTGTTGTCATGCCATCATGCATGTTTTTGGTGCTCAATACTATTAAGCCGCCATCTTATGTTTACCCATATTGTAAAAAGAATTGGGGGGAGGCGCCCAAGTAGGATTCCTCCTACTTGGGGCGCCCCTTCCTGCTCCCCTCCCTCTCCCACCTATATATATGTGTGGGGGGGGGCACTGCTAGAACACACAACATTGAATCCTAGTCGTGTGTGGCGCCCCCCCTCCATAGTTTACAACCCCGGTCATATTCTCGTAGTGCTTAGGGAAGCCCTGCGCGGATCACTTCACCATCACCGTCACCACGCCGTCGTGCTGCCGGAACTCATCTACTTCCTTGACTCTCTACTGGATCAAGAGTTCGAGGGACGTCATCGAGCTGAACGTGTGCAGAACTCGGAGGTGCCGTACGTCCGGTGCTTGATCGGTCACAACGAGAAGAAGTTCGACTACATCAACCGCGTTGTCAAACGCTTCAGCTTTCGTTCTACGAGGGTATGTAGACACACTCTCCCCTCTCGTTGCTATGCATCTCCTAGATAGATAATACATCTCCAACATATCTATAATTTTTTATTGTTCCATGCTATTATATTATCTGTTTTGGATGTTTTATATGCATTTATATGCTATTTTATATGATTTTTGGGACTAACCTATTAACCTAGAGCCTGGTGCCAGTTTCTGTTTTTTTCCTTGTTTTTGAGTTTTACAAAAAAGGAATACCAAACGAAGTCCAATTGAGCTGAAAATTTACGGTGATTTTTTATGGACCAGAAGAAGCCCCCGAAGCAAAAGAGTTGGGCCAGAAGAGCCACGAGGCCTCCACATGGGTGGAGGGCGCGCCCTACCCCCTGGGCGCACCCTCCAACCTTGTGGGCCCATCATGAACCCCCTTGACATGAAACCAACGCCAACAATTCCTATAAATACATAAATACCCAAAAAGAAACCAAGATCGGGAGTTCCGCCACCGCAAGCCTCTGTAGCCACCAAGAACCAATCCGGACCCTGTTCCGGCACCCTGCCGGAGGGGAAATCATCACCGGTGGCCATCTTCATCATCCTGGCGGTCTCCATGATGAGGAAGGAGTAGTTCACCCTCGGGACTGAGGGTATGTACCAGTAGCTATGTGTTTGATCTCTCTCCTCTCTCTCTCTCTCGTGTTCTTGATTTCGCACGATCTTGATGTACCGCGAGCTTTGCTATTATAGTTGGATCTTATGATGTTTCTCCCCCTCTACCTCTTGTAATGGATTAAGTTTTTCCTTTTAATTTATCTTATCAGATTGAGTCTTTAAGGATTTGAGAACACTTGATGTATGTCTTGCATGTTCTTATCTGTGGTGACAATGGGATATTCATGTGATCTACTTGACGTATGTTTTGGTGATCAACTTGCGGGTTCTGTGAACTTGTGAACTTATGCATAGGGGTTGGCACACGTTTTTGTCTTGACTCTCCGGTAGAAAATTTGGGGCACTCTTTGAAGTTCTTTGTGTTGGTTTGAATAGATGAATCTGAGATTGTGTGATGCATATCGTATAATCAAACCCGTGGATACTTGTGGTGACATTGGAGTATCTAGGTGACATTAGGGTTTTGGTTGATGTGTGTCTTAATGTGTTACTTTAGTACGAACTCTATGGCTATCTGTGACACTTACGAATAGCCCAATAGATCGACCAGAAAGAATAACTTTGAGGTGGTTTTGTACCCTACAATATTCTCTTCGTTTGTTCTCCGCTATTAGTGACCTTGGAGTGACTCTTTGTTGCATGCTAAGGGATTGTCATATGATCTAATTATGTTATCATTGTTGAGAGAACTTGCACTAGTGAAAGTATGAACCCTAGGCCTTGTTTCCAAGCATTGAAATACCGTTTGTGCTCACTTTTACCTTTAGTTACCTTGCTTTTTTTATATTTTCAGATTACAAAAACCTATATCTACTATCCATATTGCACTTGTATCACCATCTCTTCGCTGAACTAGTGCACCTATACAATTTACCATTGTATTGGGTGTGTTGGGGACACAAGAGACACTTTGTTATTTGGTTGCAGGGATGTTTGAGAGAGACCATGTTCAACCGACGCCTCCCACGGATTGATAAACCTTAGGTCATCCACTTGAGGGAAATTTTCTACTGTCCTACAAACCTCTGCACTTGGAGGGCCAACAACGTCAACAAGAAGAAGGTTGCGTAGTAGGTATCAAGCTCTTTTCTGGCGCCGTTGACAGGGAGGCTAGGTAAGCGGCACTCACATCTCGCCAACGAAGCTCTTTTCCGGGAGGTGAGAGCTTGAAGGTATATCTTTAGATCTTGCAATCGAATCATTTAGTTTCTTGTTTTATCATTTGTTTGGTCTATAAAAGAAAATTACAAAAAAATGGAATTGAGGTTGCCACATATGCTTCATCTTTATATTATCTTTCGTGAAAATAAGGATTCTGATAATTGTGCCAAAGTGTTAGAAGAAGAATGCAATAAAATGTTTGGCATAAGATCTTTGAATGATGAGCATGATTGCAATGTTGTTAG
>NC_053026.1:11341523-11426284 GCF_003073215.2 Triticum urartu
CAACAAGATCTTACACAAAACAAACACATTCATATCACCTTGATAAGATAAAAGCAGCATGCAGTGAGTTTGGTCCATGGTTGAACACATATCATTCTCTATTGGTACAGGTCATGATTTAACACTGCCATCAAGTGTGATCATATCAAGAATAACTTGGCAGAGAGTTTTAACAACAAGATAAAATAGTTAAAGAACTTGTCTGTGCATGACATGGTTGACCAAATCAGGATCATGATCATGCGCATGTGGGAATTGAGAAGAAGGATTGGTGATTGTCTGCAAGGGGATAAGTTTCCTGCAGTGGTACAACAGGTGGTGAACAGGAGCAGAAATCTTACACATTTGTCTGTGGAAAAAACTTCATTGTGGAGTGCTGAAGTTAGAGATACCAAGACTGGAAGGAGGCATGTTGTTAACAGTGAGTTGCATGACTGCACTTGCCTCGAGTGGCAACACATCGGGAAACCATGTGACCACGCCATTCTTTTCTCTGCCTCCCAACCCAAGATAAACATGCATCCATATTTACATGAATATTACTCAGTGGCAAGATTCAAGGCTGCATATGCATCTCCAATTCCGACATTTACAGATCAGTCTCAGTGGCCTGAAGTGGAAATTGAATTTTCCATTTGTCCTCCCCTAACAAAAAGAAAGGCTGGCAGGCCTAAAGAGAGTAGATTCAAGGCATGGTTTGATAAAGGTGGGAGTAGTAAAAATGGGAAGGGGAAGAAGGAAGCAAAGCCAAAAAGGTAACAAAAATAGATGCAAGCTGTGTCAGAAACTTGGGCACCGAAAAGGATCTCCAAAATGTCGTTACACTCCTGAAAGGCCAAAGTATGTTTACGTGTGTGTCTTTTTAATTTGGGCGTTGTTTTTAATTACATGCAAAATTACAAGTTTTGTTTTCCAGAAGGAAGCGTGGAGGTCAACCCTTGTTGTTGAAGATTGCAGGCAATCAAAAAGGCAAGAATCAATGGCTATAGAAAAAAGAGAAATTTTGGTGAGGAAACAGAGTTGGATGATGCTGCGGTGAAAAATGAGCAAGAGTTGGATGATGTTGTGATGCAAAATGATCAGGATTTGGATGATGTAGTGCAAAATGAGGCATCCTTTGATCTTGTGAGCATCATGAGCAACATTTGGATGATGATGTGGTGTAGAATGTGGTGCAAACTGAAGTTGTTGCGGCAGATGTTCTACAAACTGAAGCTGTTGCGCCAGACGTTCTGCAAACTGAGCCTATATTGCAAGTTGTATTACCAATTGAAGCTATTGGAGTTGATGTAGATGTTGTGGTGTCAACTGAAGCTGTCCCAGTTAGTCCAGTTAAGAAAATCAAGACTTTGAGTGAACTAGGTGTGGTAGGATCAAAAAGTGATAAGAAGAAGAAGAAATCGAGTGGTAAGAAGAAGAAGTGAAAACTTCTTTTGTCAAACTTGTCTTATGGTGATGTGTAGAATAAAAAACTTGCCTCAATTTGTGTAAAATGGTATTTGTGTAATGCTATTCAATTTCTAGTTGAATTTCAAATTTGACCCAAAATTTAAGTTTGACCCAAAATTCAAATTTGCAATTGTTTAGTATGTGGTATTGATGTTACAATGCTTTCTCAAATATTAGTCATATATATGCATGTTAAGCGATCAATCCGAGCACTTATTGTTGATGTGAAACACTAGTCACAAAAAATAGGCTTCAAATGAGCTCCGAAGCTAGACTAAACACCCCATTCGTAAGCAAATTTTTTTGACCTTTTCTAAATGGGCCAAAAATCAAAACTTGACATCTGGTGTGCAAATATAGGGTCCATGCCCAATATGAGATCGTTTGGATAAATTATGACATGCTTAGCCTTAAACCCTAGCTTGAATCCCATGCAACCTCGTTCATGATAGCTATGTTTTGTGAAGGGTTTTTCATGAAAATACCCATAGACCAAGTTTCTTATTTTTCCCAGCAACTCACTCACATAAAATGATGATGAGTGCAAGTTTCATATTTTATGATTTTTTTAATTAGTTATGCTCAACCCTAGCCCTCAAAACCCTCTCAAAACCCCTCAAACCCCATCTGAAACCCCACACCCTTCCGCGCCGCTAGATCCCTGTTAGTGGACGGTCTAGATTAGGCGCTAGGGCTACGTCACTGATCCGCGTGAGGCTCTGTGATTGGCTGCAGTCGACAACGCTGGATAACCCCCTGCCTCAACTCTGGATCACTGAATCACTACGCGTTCAACGGTGTGGATCACGCTATGTCAGCGATCCGCGCGCTAAGCTCTGATTTGTTGTATTTAGAAACATTTTTTGCAAACTGAACCGCGCTCTGATCCGCGCGCTGCAGCGAGTGGGCTAGCCGTTGGGCTCTGGTGAAAGAAGCCCACCCTTTGAACCTTTGGACCGAACCACGCCTCCTCGGGTCTAGCCAGGCCCTAGCCAGCAGGCTACGTTGCCATGCTCGATCGCAGCCTACGCTGCATGCATGCATGGGCGACACACGCACAGAAGAACGGGTCAGCGTGACCCCTTGACCCTCGACCGATGGCACAGACGCGTGCAGCCGTGAAATGTCGCAGCGTGGCTATTGATGTGATGTAGCCTTCGCTTTCTGATACGTCTCCAACATATCTATAATTTTTGATTGCTCCATGCTATTATATTATCTATTTTGTATGTTAATGGGCTTTATTTTACACTTTTATATCATTTTTGGGACTAACCTACTAATCGGAGGCCCAGCCCAAATTGTTGTTTTTTTTTGCCTATTTTAGGGTTTCAAAGAAAAGGAATATCAAGCACAGTCCAAATGGAATGAAACCTTCGGGAACGTGATTTTCTCAACGAACATGATCCATGAGACTTGGAATGTGCGTCAAGAAACAACAGAGGAAGGCACGAGGCAGGGGGCGCGCCTACCCCCTGGGCGCGCCCTCCACCCTCATGGGCCCTCCGTTCCTCCACCGACGTACTTCTTCCTCCTATATATATATCCACGTACCCCCCAAACATACAGGAGCACCACGAAAACCTAATTCCACCGCCGCAACCTTCTGTACCCGAGAGATCCCATCTTGGGGCCTTTTCCGGAGCTCCACCGGAGGGGGCATCGATCACGGAGGGCCTCTACATCAACTCCATGGCCTCTCCGGTGATGTGTGAGTAGTTTACTTCAGACCTTCGGGTCCATAGTTATTAGCTAGATGGCTTCTTCTATCTCTTTGGATCTCAATACAAAGTTCTCCTTGATCTTCTGGGAGATCTATTCGATGTAATCTTCTTTTGCGGTGTGTTTGTCGAGATCTGATGAATTGTGGGTTTATGGTCCAGATTATCTATGAACAATATTTGATTCTCCTATGAATTCTTTTATGTATGATTGGTTTATCTTTGCAAGTCTCTTCGAATTATCAGTTTGGTTTGGCCTACTAGATTGATCTTTCTTGCAATGGGAGAAGTGCTTAGCTTTGGGTTCAATCTTGTGGTGTTCGATCCCAGTGACAGAAAGGGAACCGATACGTATTGTATTGTTGCCATCGAGGATAAAAAGATGGGTTTATATCATATTGCATGAGTTTATCCCTCTACATCATGTCATCTTACTTAAAGCATTACTCTGTTCTCTTGAACTTAATACTCTAGATGCATGCTGGATAGCGGTCGATGTGTGGAGTAATAGTAGTAGATGCAGAATCATTTCGGTCTACTTGTCTCGGACGTGATGCCTATATACATGATCATACCTAGATATTCTCATAACTATGCTCAATTCTATCAATTGCTCGACAGTAATTCGTTTACCCACCATAATACTTATACTCTTGAGAGAAGCCACTAGTGAAACCTATGGCCCCCGGGTCTATCTTCTATCATATTAATCTTCCAATACTTAGTTATTTCTATTGCCATTTATTTTACTTTGCATCTTTTATTTCTCTTTATCATAAAAATACCAAAAATATTGTCTTATCATATCTATCAGATCTCACTCTTGTAAGTGATCGTGAAGGGATTGACAACCCCTTTATCGCGTTGGTTGCGAGGTTCTTATTTTTTTGTGTAGGTGCATGGGACTTGAGCGTGATCTCCTAATAGATTGATACCTTGGTCCTCAAAAACTGAGGGAAATACTTACACTACTTTACTACATCACCCTTTCCTCTTCAAGGGAAAACCAACGCAGTGCTCAAGAGGTAGGCGTTTCCCATGCGTGTGTACACACTCCCGATGCCACCAAAACGCCGCCCGGTCATTACTTCCACCCGGTGAAACCAGTCAAAAAACACGTCGCACTAGGGCTATTTAAGCCATACCTATCGTCTTCTGCTACGTCTTGAGCTTGCGTTGGTTTTCCCCGAAGAGGAAAGGATGATGCAGCAGAGTAGCATAAGTATTTCCCTCAGTTTTTGAGAACCAAGGTATCAATCCAGTAGGAGGCCACGCTCAAGTCCCTCGTACCTGCACAAAGCGATAGCTACTCGCAACCAACGCGATTAGGGGTTGTCAAGCCCTTCACGGTCACTTACGAGAGTGAGATCTGATAGATAAAATATTTTTGGTATTTTTGATATAAAGATGCAAAGTAAAAAGTAAAGGCAAAGTAAATAGCAAAACAATATAAAAGTGATGGAGATTGATATGATGAGAATAGACCCGGGGGCCATAGGTTTCACTAGTGGCTTCTCTCAAGAGCATAAGTATTGTACGGTGGGTAAACAAATTACTGTTGAGCAATTGATAGAATTGTGCATAATTATGAGAATATCTAGGCATGATCATGTATATAGGCATCACGTCCGTGACAAGTAGATCGAAACGATTCTGCATCTACTACTATTACTCCACTCATCGACCGCTATCCAGCATGCATCTAGAGTATTAAGTTAAAAATAGAGTAACGCCTTAAGCAAGATGACATGATGTAGAGAGATAAATTCATGCAATATGAAATGAACCCCATCTTGTTATCCTCGATGGCAACGATACAATACGTGCCTTGCTGCCCCTTCTGTCACTGGGTAAGGACACCGCAAGATCGAACCCAAAGATAAGCACTTCTCCCATGGCAAGAACTACCAATCTAGTTGGCCAAACCAAACGGATAATTTGAAGAGACTTGCAAAGATAACCAATCATGAATAAAAGAATTCAGAGAAGATTCAAATATTATTCATAGATAGACTTGATCATAAACCCACAATTCATCGGTCTCAACAAACATACCGCAAAAGAAGATTACATCGAATAGATCTCCACAAGAGAGGGGGAGAACTTTGTATTGAGATTCAAAGAGAGAGAAGAAGCCATCTAGCTACTAACTATGGACCCGAAGGTCTGAGGTAAACTACTCACACTTCATCGGAGGGGCTATGATGATGTAGAAGCCCTCCGTGATGACGGCCCTCTTCCGGCGGAGCTCCGGAACAGGCCCCAAGATGGGATCTCGTGGATACAGAAAGTTGCGGTGGTGGAATTAGGTTTTTGGCTCTTGTTCTGATCTTTTGGGTGTACGTGTGTATATATAGGAGGAAGGAGTACGTCGGTGGAGCACCAAGGGGCCCACGAGGCTGGCGGTGCGCCCTAGGGGGGCGCCCCCCACCCTCGTGACCTCCTCTTTGATCCCTTGCAGTAGGGTCCAAGTCTCCTGGATCGCGTTCGGTGAGAAAATCATGTTTCCGAAGATTTTATTCCGTTTGGACTCCTTTTGATATTCCGTTTATCCGAAACACTAAAATAGGCAAAAAAACAGCAATTCTGGGCTG
Source organism: Triticum urartu (assembly GCF_003073215.2). Lineage (NCBI taxonomy): Eukaryota > Viridiplantae > Streptophyta > Magnoliopsida > Poales > Poaceae > Triticum > Triticum urartu. Next base: position 11,347,288 of record NC_053026.1, read on the forward strand.
GGCCTCCGGTTAATAGGTTAGTCCCAAAAATAATATAAAAGTGGAAAATAAAGCCCAATATAGTCCAAAACAGTAGATAATATAGCATGGAGCAATCAAAAATTATAGATACGTTGGAGACGTATCAGGCATCCCCAAACTTAATTCCTACTCGTCCTCGAGTAGGTAAATGATAAAAAGAGAATTTTTGATGCGGAGTGCTACTTGGCATAATTTCAATGCAAATCTTCTTAATTGTGGTATGAATATTCAGATTAGAAAGATTCAAGACAAAAGTTTATATTGACATAGAAAATAATAATACTTCAAGCATACTAACAAAGCAATTATGTCTTCTCAAAATAACATGGCCAAAGAAAGTTATCCCTACAAAATCATATAGTCTGGCTATGCTCCATCTTCCCCACACAAAATATTTAAATCATGCACAACCCCGATGACAAGCCAAGCAATTGTTTCATACTCTAACTTTTTCAAAACTTTTTCAATCTTCACGCAATACATGAGCGTGAGCCATGGATATAGCACTATAGGTGGAATAGAATGGTGGTTGTGGAGAAGACAAAAAGGAGAAGATAGTCTCACATCAACTAGGCGTATCAACGGGCTATGGAGATGCCCATCAATAGATATCAATGTGAGTGAGTAGGGATTTCCATGCAACGGATGCACTAGAGCTATAAATGTATGAAAGCTCAACAAAAGAAACTAGTGGGTGTGCATCCAACTTGCTTGCTCACGAAGACCTAGGGCAATTTGAGGAAGCCCATCATTGGAATATACAAGCCATGTTCTATAACGTAAAATTCCCACTAGTATATGAAAGTGACAATATATGAGACTCTCTATATGAAGAACATGGTGCTACTTTGAAGCACAATATATGAGACTTGCTATATCATGGTGCTACTTTGAAGCACAAGTGTGGAAAAAAGGATAGTAGCATTGCCCCTTTTTTATTTATTTATATTTTTTTGGGCCTTCTTTTTTTCTTTGTCCTTTCTCTCTTTTTTGGGACAATGCTCTATTGAATGATGATCATCACACTTCTATTTATTTACAACTCAATGATTACAACTCGATACTAAAACAAAGTATGACTCTATATGAATGCCTCCGGTGGTGTACCGGGATATGCAATAAATCAAGAGTGACAAGTATGAAAGAATTATGAACGGTGGCTTTGCCACAAATACTATGTCAACTACATGATCATGCTAAATATGACAATGATGGATGTGTCATGATGAACTAGATGGTGAAAAGTTGCATGGCAATATATCTCGGAATATGGAAATTCCATAATAGGTAGGTATGGTGGCTGTTTTGAGGAAGGTATATGGTAGGTGTATGATACCGGCAAAAGGTGCGCGGTATTAGAGAGGCTAGCAAGGGTGGAAGGGTGGGAGTGCGTATAATCCATGGACTCAACATTAGTCATAAAGAACTCATATACTTATTGCAAAAATTTAGAAGTTATCAAAGCAAAGTATTACGCGCATGCTCCTAGGGGGATAGATTGGTAGGAAAATACTATCGCTCGTCCCCGACCACCACTCATAAGGAAGACAATCAATAAATAAATCATGCTCCGACTTCATCACATAACGATTCACCATACGTGCATGCTACTGGAATCACAAACTTCAACACAAGTATTCTTTAAATCCACAACTACTCAACTAGCATGACTTTAATATTATCACCTCCATATCTCAAAACAATTATCATGCTTCAATCTTTTCTTAGTATTCAACACACTCAAAAGAAAGTTTCACAAATCTTGAATACCAAGCATATTATTATTAGGCAAATTACCATGCTATTAAGAGACTCTCAAATTAATTTAAGTGAAGCATGAGAGATAAATAGTTTCTTTAAAACGAATCCACCACCGTGCTCTAAAAGATCTAAGTGAGGCACATAGAGCAAAATTATCTAGCTCAAAATATATAAGTGAAGCACATAGAGCAAAACTATCTAGCTCAAAGGATATAAGTGAAGCACATAGAGCAAAATTATCTAGCTCAAAAGGATATAAGTGAAGCACATAGAGCAAAATTATCTAGCTCAAAAGATATAAGTGAAGCACATAGAGCAAAAATATCTAGCTCAAAGGATATAAGTGAAGCACATAGAGCAAAATTATCTAGCTCAAAAGGATATAAGTGAAGCACATAGAGCAAAATTATCTAGCTCAAAAGATATAAGTGAAGCACATAGAGCAAAAATATCTAGCTCAAAGGATATAAGTGAAGCACATAGAGCAAAATTATCTAGCTCAAAAGATATAAGTGAAGCACATAGAGCAAAAATATCTAGCTCAAAGGATATAAGTGAAGCACATAGAGCAAAATTATCTAGCTCAAAAGGATATAAGTGAAGCACATAGAGCAAAATTATCTAGCTCAAAAGATATAAGTGAAGCACATAGAGTATTCTATCAAATTTTAATTCATGTATGGATCTCTCAAAAGGTGTGTACAGCAAGGATGATTTTGGCATACTAAAAAACAAAGACACAAATAATACAAGACGCTCCAAGCAAAACACATATCATGTTGGTGAATAAAAATATAGCTCCAAGTAAATTACCGATGGAAGTGGACAAAAAAGAGGGGATGCCTTCCGGGGCATCCCCAAGCTTTGACTTTTTGGTGTCCTTGGATTATCTTGGGGGTGCCATGGGAATCCCCAAGCTTAGGCTCTTGCCACTCCTTGTTCCATGATCCATCAAAAGAATTCACCCAAAACTTGAAAACTTCACAACACAAAACTCAAGATAGAAAACTCGTGAGCTCCGTTAGCGAAAGAAAACAAAAGACCACTTCAAGGTACTGTATTGAACTTATTATTTATTTGTATTGGTGTTAAACCTACTGTATTCCAACTTCTCTATGGATTATAAACTATTTTACTAGCCATAGATTCATCAAAATAAGCAAACAACACACGAAAAACAGAATCTGTCAAAAACAGAACAGTCTGTATTAATCTGTAGCTAGCGCGAAATCTGGAACCCCAAAAATTCCAAAATAAATTTCTGGACGTGAGGAATTTATCTATTAATCATCTTCAAAAAGAATTAACTACATAGCACTCTTCAAATAAAAATTATAGTAGTTCTCTTGAGCGCTAAAGTTTCTGTTTTTTACAGCAAGTTCAACAAGACTTTCCCCAAGTCTTCCCAACGGTTCTACTTGGAACAAACACTAATTGAACACAAAAAAACACAACCAAAACAGAGGATAAATAATTTATTTATTACTAAACAGGAGCAAAAAGCAAGGAACAAAAATAAAATTGGGTTGCCTCCCAACAAGGGTTATCGTTTAACGCCCCTAGCTAGGCATAACGAGCAAGAATAGATATAGGTATTGCCATCTTTGGTAAGCAATCCATAAGTGGCTCTCATGATAGTTTCATATGGTAATTTTATTTTCTTTCTTGGAAAGTGTTCCATGCCCTTTTTAATGGAAATTGAAATCTAATATTCCCTTCCTTCATATCAATAATCGCACCAACCGTTCTAAGGAAAGGTCTACCAAGAAAAATAGGGCAAGAAGGATTGCAATCTATATCAAGAACAATGAAATCTACAGGCACATAATTCCTATTTGCAACAATAAGAACATCATTAATTCTTCCCATAGGTTTCTTAATAGTGGAATCCACAAGATGCAAGTTTAGAGAGCAATTATCAAAATTACGGAAATCTAGTAAATCACACAAAGTCTTGGGAATAGTAGAGACACTAGCACCCAAATCATACAAAGCATAAAACTCATGATCTTTAATTCTAATCTTAATAGTTGGTTTCCACTCATCATAGATTTTTCTAGGGATAGAAACTTTCAACTCAAGTTTTTCTTCATAAGATTGCATCAAGGCATCAACAATATGTTCGGTGAAGGCTTTATTTCGACTATAAGCGTGTGGAGAATTTAGCACGGATTGCAACAAGGAAATACAATCAATCAAAGAGCAATTTTCATAATTAAATTCCTTGAAATCCAAAATAGTGGGTTTAGCAACATGTAGATTTTTATTTCTTTCCATCCCACTTTCATCAATTTCATCATTAAGATCTAAACACTCCGAATTTTTAGAACGCCTTCTAGGTAAAGGAAGATCATATTCAGTTTCATCAAGATTCATATTGCAAAATAAAGATTTAATAGGAGACACATCAATAACTTTTAGATCTTCATCTTGATTTTCATAAGAATTAGAAGAACATGCTTTAATAAAGGCATCTTTGGAAGCACGCATCCTAGTGGTTCTTTCTTTACACTCATCAATTGAAATTCTCATGGTTTTTAGAGACTCATTAATATCATGCTTAGGTGGAATAGATCTAAGTTTCAAAGCATCAACATCAAGAGCAATTCTATCAACGTTCCTAGCCAAATCATCAATCCTAAGCAATTTTTCTGCAATCATAATATTAAAATTCTTTTGCGAAGAAATAAATTCTTTAATATTAGATTCAAAATCAGAGGGCATCTTATTATAATTTCCATAAGAGTTGTTGTAGGAATTCCCATAATTATTACAAGGATTACTAGGATATGGCCTAGGATTAAAATTCCTTCTATAAGCGTTGTTACCAAAATTATTCCTACCAACAAAATTCACATCCATAGATTCATTGTTATTCTCAATCAAAGTAGACAAAGGCATATAATTTGGATCAGAAGAAACACTCTTAGTAGCAAATAATTTCATAAGTTCATCCATCTTTCCACTCAACACATTAATTTCTTCTATCGCATGCACTTTTTTATTAGAAGTTCTTTCAGTATGCCATTGAGAATAATTAACCATAATATTATCTAGGAGTTTAGTAGCATCTCCTAAAGTGATTTCCATAAAAGTGCCTCCCGCGGCCGAATCTAAAAGGTTTCTAGAAGCAAAATTCAATCCGGCATAAAATTTTTGTATAATCATCCACAAATTCAAACCATGAGTAAGGCAATTACGTATCATTAATTTCATTCTCTCCCAAGCTTGTGCAACATGTTCATGATCAAGTTGTTTAAAGTTCATTATATCGTTTCTAAGAGAGATGATCTTAGCAGGGGGAATATACTTAGAGATAAAAGCATCTTTGCATTTGTTCCATGAATCAATACTATTCTTAGGCAAAGACGAAAACCAAGCTTTAGCACGATCTCTAAGCAAAAAATGAAATAGCTTCAATTTAACGACATCATTATTGACATCTTTTTTCTTTTGCATATCACATAAATCAACGAAGCTATTCAGATGAGTAGCGGCATCTTCACTAGGAAGGCCGGCGAATTGATCTTTCATAACAAGATTCAACAAAGCAGTATTAATTTCACAAGATTCAGCATCGGTAAGAGGAGCAATCGGAGTGTTAAGGAAATCATTATTATTGGTATTGGTGAAGTCACACAATTTGGTAGTATCTTGAGCCATCGCGACAAACAAGCAATCTAACACATGAGCAAACAAAAAGCAAGCGGACAAAAAGAGGCAAACAGAGAGGGAGGATAGAGAGAGAGGGCAAATAAAACGGCAAGGGTGAATTGGGGGGAGAGGAAAACGAGAGGCAAATGGCAGATAATGTAATGAGAGAGATAGGGATTGTGATGGGTACTTGGTATATTGACTTTTTGCGTAGACTCCCCGGCAACGGCGCCAAAAATCCTTCTTGCTACGTCTTGAGCTTGCATTGGTTTTCCCCGAATAGGAAGGGATGATGCAGAAGAGTAGCGTAAGTATTTCCCTCAGTTTTTGAGAACCAAGGTATCAATCCAGTAGGAGCCCACGCTCAAGTCCCTCGTACTGCACAAAGCGATAGCTACTCGCAACCAACGCGATTAGGGGTTGTCAAGCCCTTCACGGTCACTTACGAGAGTGAGATCTGATAGATAGAATATTTTTGGTATTTTTGATATAGAGAAGCAAAGTAAAAAGTAAAGGCAAAGTAAATAGCAAAACAATATAAAAGTGATGGAGATTGATATGATGAGAATAGACCCGGGGGCCATAGGTTTCACTAGTGGCTTCTCTCAAGAGCATAAGTATTCTACGGTGGGTGAACATATTACTGTTGAGCAATTGATAGAATTATGCATAATTATGAGCATATCTAGGCATGATCATGTATATAGGCAGCACGTCCGTGACAAGTAGATCGAAACGATTCTGCAGCTACTACTATTACTCCACTCATCGACCGCTATCCAGCATGCATCTAGAGTATTAAGTTAAAAATAGAGTAACGCCTTAAGCAAGATGACATGATGTAGAGAGATAAATTCATGCAATATGAAATAAACCCCATCTTGTTATCCTTGATGGCAACGATACAATACGTGCCTTGCTGCCCCTTCTGTCACTGGGTAAGGACACCGCAAGATCGAACCCAAAGCTAAGCACTTCTCCCATGGCAAGAACTACCAATGTAGTTGGCCAAACCAAACGGATAATTCGAAGAGACTTGCAAAGATAACCAATCATGCATAAAAGAATTCAGAGAAGATTCAAATATTATTCATAGATAGACTTGATCATAAACCCACAATTCATCGGTCCCAACAAACACACCGCAAAAAGAAGATTACATCGAATAGATCTCCATAAGAGAGGGGGAGAACTTTGTATTGAGATTCAAAGAGAGAGAAGAAGCCATCTAGCTACTAACTATGGACCCGAAGGTCTGAGGTAAACTACTCACACTTCATCAGAGGGGCTATGATGATGTAGAAGCCCTACGTGATGACGGCCCTCTTCCGGCGGAGCTCCGAAACAAGCCCCAAGATGGGATCTCGTGGATACAGAAAGTTGCGGCGGTGGAATTAGGTTTTTGGCTCCTGTTCTGATCGTTTGGGGGCCCGTGTGTATATATAGGAGGAAGGAGTACGTTGGTGGAGCACCGAGGGGCCCACGAGGCAGGGGGCGCGCCCTAGGGGGGGGCGCCCCCCCACCCTCGTGACCTCCTCTTTGATCCCTTGCAGTAGGGTCCAAGTCTCCTGGATCACGTTCGGTGAGAAAATCACGTTTCTGAAGATTTTATTCCGTTTGGACTCCGTTTGATATTCCGTTTATCCGAAACACTAAATAGGCAAAAAAAGAGCAATTCTGGGCTGGGCCTCCGGTTAATAGGTTAGTCCCAAAAATAATATAAAAGTGGAAAATAAAGCCCAATATAGTCCAAAACAGTAGATAATATAGCATGGAGCAATCAGAAATTATAGATACGTTGGAGACGTATCATCTTCCTCTCCCTACACATCCATACCCTAACCCCATCCACTCCCATCTCTGCCGCCATCTGCCCTCCTTCTTCCTTCTTCTCCACAAAGAAGCCACCATGCAGTACAACGGCCCGACCTACCGTTTCCCCTCCACCGTGCCGGAGAGGCTCTATCCCACCGGTGTCTATGTAGAGAACACCCTTAGGGTGTGGGCAATCTCAAGGTGGAGGGTGCAAGGGAGTTAATGTAGTTCTGCCTTTCGGCCGGCTGCCTCCACCTCCCCCTGGCTCTCCAGTGATGTTCCATGTCGAGGAGGTCAATCACAATGTGGTTGTGGTTGCGCTCCTTGCTACCTTCACCAACCCCTTCGACGCCTTCTACCTCCTCGGGTGAGTGTTTTGGTGTGGGTGTGAGTTTATTGCTTTCACCACCCACAACATCTTCACCGACTTCAACAACATCTTCCCCACCAACAATGACATGCACACCCTCCCGTACCCCGTCGACAACCAGGAGTGAAGGGCGCCCGGAGGAGCGAGGTGGCGTTCGCCAAGAGGAGGAAAAGGAGAAGAACCCGTTTGGTGCCCCCGATCTATCTAGCTATCTATATATCATATTAGTATTTTAAGTTGTAATTGTTTATGTTTGCGTGCTACTATTATTAAGTTGTAAGGCTATGCTATCTATTTCGTGGAACTATGGGTTGTGCTACTATTTATGAGTTATATTGTTGTTGGGTTTCGCTCTACTATATATATTGTTGTTTCGTGCTATTATTTGTGGGTTGCTATTGGTTGTACCCGTTTCGTGCTATTATTTGTGTGTTTCCCTGTGTTGGTATGGGTTGTTGGGTTTCTTTCTAGTTTTTGTTTTTTCTATCTAGTTCATATTGGTCAATTGATATATGTGCTTGATGTTCTATCAAGTTGATCTATGTGTTACTAATACAAGGAAGATTCCACTATGGACATGCAAGTGTATGAGTACCCAAATGTTTTTGCAAAAAGAAAAAAAAATCATATATTGGTGTGCTGCATGTGGGCATGGATGTATCTAGGCCCTGGCTATTAGGGCCACCGTAGCTATTAGGTGTAGGGTGCAATTTTATTTGTGCAAATAATTATTGGATTAATTCAAATGCCCAAATAAATATTTCTGTGCTCCTAAAAATATTGGTTTGAATTTTAGCTCTGGCCAATATTTTCATAGCAAAACAGGAACATTTTCTTGGACCTGATCATTCCCAAAAATGATTTATGTGCTCCTAAAAATATTGATTTGAATTTTACCTGGCGAATTTAAATGTGATCATTTCCAAAAATGGTTTCTGAGGCTTTCACATATCCCCATTTAATTTGGGTTTCATGGAACCGTAGACAAGCAAAAAATATGTAAAGCAAAACAAAAAAGTTACAATACATACATATGTTCATGCAGCCATTTTATGAATCGCTACATTTCGTGCACCAAGAGGGTGGGCTTATTTTCTATTTGGGCCTGCTTTTTGTCACAGTACTCATCAGCGTACGACCCAATAACGTTTTTTTTACCATGAACTATACACATGCACTCTGTTATAACTGAAGAATTACTACATATTATGAGTTGCTATATTTCATTCATCAATTGCTTCAGACATGCACTCTGTTAACTGAGAATATCATTGGGTCCAGAATATCATTACCAGAATTCAGGCTTTGCTTCACACAAATTCAAATTCAGCTAACAAATGATCCCTGACTTACTAAAACTACTAGCTAGACACAATAACTGAAACTAGGGACCCCAGACTCTGAAACTAGCTTGACTCACAAACTGAAACTGTAACAATTTCTAGCGATTGATGAACATCAAGTAAAAGAAACCCATAGCAATGCCACAACAATAAAATGCTCCAGCTATGATATTTGATTGCTGCTTCAAATCGATCAGTTGCTTTAGTTGCTTGCCCATTTTCTTCAATTCACACTTCACTTCAGCACTGTCCATCATCGGATCGGCTCTGTCCACCAAATGTGAGGCGTGTTCCACACCAAGCTGCCCCCCAAAATTAAAATTGAGCTCTTGTGTTGAAGCCTGCATTTTCAACCTCTCAACGTACTTGTCGAGCCACTCAGATGTCCACATTTCTTCAGAACTTGACAAAACAGAGTAAACAGGGGTCAACGACGGCATGAACCCTAGGTCAGATCCACCGCCCAAATGAGCTCCAAAAACTAAAGAATTTGGGAGAATTTAGATAAGCTGCATGGATCTAACCTGCCCCGGCTATGGCCTGCTCAAGCATTTGACGAACTCGCGCCCATGGTTGCCATTTTCCTCCTTCACACAAGTCAAATGCTTCAGAGGCTCCATGCGCGGGCAATCGGGGCATCTTGTCAACGACACTGGACCGTACCGCGGCCATGATTGGCGGTAGGCCAAAGTTGAGCTAGACATCACTCGCCGGCGGCGCGCTTCGTTGCCGAAGAAGAGGAAGAACAAGGTGGGGTGAAGGGGAAAGGGGAAGGGCAGGCAATGGGGGGTGCGCTGGCTCGGACTCGTGGATGGCTTGGGTCGGGGCACGGGCATGCTTATGTGGATAAGTTGTGGGTCCCGCACGCATGTGAGTAAGTGGTGGGTCCCACATTCATGTGGATAACTGATTGGTCCCGCGTGTCATAACTCAAACCACTAACCCCTTGTGTTTTGCATTTCATGGTTAAATAGGGCCATGTCGCATTGGAGCTATTGTTGTCTAGAAAAACGTCGCAATAGAGGTATTTTCGTCAACTACGTCACTCCTCATCCAATTCATCTCAAAGATGTCGCATAGGAGCTATTCGCCCAAATGATGACTGAGACCAAAGGTGGACCTGTCTCCCACCTCTGGCCACGCTTTGTTGGATCACCATTGACGCCCGCGCAATCTTGAGCAGCGGAGATTGGCGGTGGAGGTATACACGGTGCCGCTTGTGGGAATGGAGTTCCTGATGCAACCCATTAGGAGGTAATAGAATCCCCCACCCCCTCCCACCCCCATGCCTCGCCCGCTCGTTTCTGCGTGTGGATGCAATCAATCTGTGTCTCTGATCTAAAAATTTGGCCGACTGTAGAACTGCCGTGATGGAAGAGGTCAATGACAACCAGCTTCCAATGGAGCCGCTGCAATACCCTGCGGTGGCTAAAGGAGCTAAACAGCTACCCCCATTGTGATAGTTAGCGCTGACGGGCAGATCTGTGCAGCGGAGGGGGCAGCCGAGGGTGATGTTGAACTGCAAGCATCTGATCAATCTATTGGTCAGATTGATCCAAAAACTCCAGGCTGGACTCGCAGGTAACCTCTTGGTTAATGGTGCTTGGATTGGAGACTGCTTGTATGATTTTAGTTTTACTTCAAATCGCATGAACTGACTTGCAGATAGGCTGGTCAGTTTTGCTGGAGGATTTAGTTACAAAATTTGGAATGGGTAGATCGTCGAGAAACTGGAATAGTTACACAGATTTTTTTTGGAAATCTTGTGTGCTTTCCTCCTCGCCAATGCTGAAGATACTAGCACCAATGCATGATTACCAAAAAAGGGTTTTCCCCCGCTTTGTATACAAAGTAACCAACCGAGACAGCTAACGACAGGTGCTGAGGCAGAAGCAGCACCAGTCACGCCCCAAAAAAAAGAAAGAGAAACAAATGCCGACAACGGCAGATTGACAAAAAATGAAGAAGCCTCGTGGCCACTGCATACACCGGAGATCGCCACCAAGCTCCGAGCCTCCGAAGCAGCGGTACCAATCAACACCTCCAAGAAGGGACGCGTCGATGACAACGCTGCTGCCAAGGGTTTCCCCCGGTACGCGGTGAGGAGAGAGGAAGGGTAGCCCCGATGCCCTCCAGGAAGGTCCGGCGGCACCCTCATGCACCACCGCGTCGGTGTCAGCCAAGCCAACAGGGATTTCTCCCGATCCCAACCTTCACCTCAGGCACTCTGGAGCTCGCCACCAAACTTACCACCACCCTGCGCCAACCCGGCCAGAAAGCTTCCCACGCTGTCTCACCACGGCACCGTGAAGCATGGCCTGCACAATGAAGAAGAGGAGCCGGGACTAGGGCAGCAGCACCGTCGGCACGTGGGAGGGCCCCACCTCCACCGTCGAAGACGGTAGCTGACCGAATGCAATAGCAGGAACAAACCAGGCCCATGGCTGCACAGGCCTGGCCGGGATCTCGGAGGCCCGTAAAGTTCCCGCCTTCGCGCTACAGCCGGCACGCCGTCAGCGCCGCCGCCCCTGTCCAAGCCGCTGCCCTGCCTCCCCACACAGAGAGCCACCAAGTGGAAGCCCCGCCTCCACACGCACCGCCGGCCACCACCACCAGGTTGCCGGACCGCCACTGGCCGAGCCACACCACCACTGCATGCCCGCGACGGAGAGGAACCAACGCAGCAGCCGGGGCCCGAAGCCGGACCCCCACCGCCGCCCACGCCGCCTGCCGGACGGATCCGGCCGCCGCGGCGAGGCGCGCTCCACCGCACAGCCGGCCACGCAACGCACGCCCGCCAGGAGGCCGCGCTCCGCCACGCCGCGGCGCCCCGCGCCCGCACCCGAAGAAGCGGCCCGCGCCGAGGGAAGAATAGGCCCCGCCTGCGCCGGCCGGGCTTCGCTCGGCCGCGCCCCCTGGCGGCGACGAGGGAGGAGGGAGGACGATGGGAGGCCCGCGGCGGGAGGATCTGGGGGCCCTCGCCGGCCGCCTCGCGGGTGGCGGCGCGGGAGGGAAGGGTTTCCTGACTCTTTCCACCAACACATGATTAACAGAAAGCAAAGCAGTGTTAGCATGTTTTATGGATACTGGATTCTGGTATGAGGGAAGAGATAGCAAAATTGAGCTGAAAACTTCTGTTTACAAACTAAAATCGTAAAACATAGAAAATGTATGGTGGACTAAAAGAGAGCCTGTTCGATATGGGTGTTTTGATTGTACAATGTTTGTCCAATTTTTGGTTAACTTAGAATTTGCACTAAGCGAGTTCCATATAGGGTGATCAGTCGTGCAAAGAGATTTCATTTATAGATTTTGGGAGTAGGAAAGAAGTAAAGAAATTAAAATTGTTATACATATTATGTTGATAACCAGTGTTGGATGTACTATCACCTACCAAATGAATTAAAAAATCATAACAGTGTTGGTTAGTTTTGTGGATAATTTACTCTGACATGAGCAAATAAATACCAGAATTCGGTTGGGAAAGCTTTTGAATTGGAGCTTGAGTTAAACACAATCCTAGGGGTCATGACAGGTAAAAAAGTAAGTGCATCATCCGTTTAGTTTTAGTAGAAAAACATGTTGTCACATATTGAATTATGAAAACGAAGGATTGGACCTGCTGCCCCGGGAAGGGTGCGTTGCCCTGGGCGACCCAACACCCTTGAGAAGGCAAAAGGGGGTTTGCAGACAAACCAGGCGACATTGTATCGTGTCAGCACTGGGTACGAGCTTTGATACACTCGGGGAGGCGTATGATATTTACATCTGTCTCTACTGGTGGGAGAAGGATTTGGAATAAGGTACGGGAAGATTAGACTGAATGTGGAGATGACAAAATGCACGCAGGAAATTGTTTGTGGCTACGCGGTATGCATTTTGTACCCTCCCTAGATTTTTGAAGTATCCAAATTTCTGTAGAAATTAAAAATGTTACATAGATTCTGTGCAAAACATGTATTGTTTCCTTGTAACCAGCGACAGAGCTACTGTCATCCACCTGATGATTAAAAAACCATAACAATGTTGGTTAGTTTCCTGGATACTAGATACTGACATGAGTGAATAGATAGCACACTTGAGATGGAAATGTAATTACAGACCTGAGTTGGGCAGAATCGAAAGGATCATCCATCGTAAAATGGAAATGCATGATGTAGAAAGTGTCGAAACTCGAAACCACTTGATGTATATAGCATTATTTATCAGAAAACATGCTAATAAAGCTTGATTCATGAAAACGCAGGGTGAGAATTGGAGCAGCTGCTCCAGGACATACGGACGCCTTGCCCTGGGCGTGCAAGCACCCTTGAGAAGGAAATTCGGGGCCCTGCTCCGGTGCTCCCCCCTAACCTAATTTCGGAAGGGTATTTTTGTCCCCGCGAATTTGTTTTTTTCCTGGCCCGCCGCAGCCCAGATCCAAGCCTGTCTAGCCCTGTATAACCCAGACCGTATACGTACAGTACCCTGGTCCGAAAAAAACATAGATACGACCCCACGTCCACATAAGACCTACCGATTCCAATCATTCACGCGAGCAGCTCCATTAATCTCGCGAGCATTGACGCAGCTCCATAAGTAGTAGATCTCCACCAGCGGCTATCTCGTCGCCGGCGATCTTGTAACACCCTCGATGCGACTATATCTCCCACGTGTCGAGGCACGACTTAGAGGCATAATCACATTGAAGGCATATGTCGCAAGTCAGGCAATCATCACAAACATCCCATGTAATATAGATAATGCAAAGGGATAACATAGTTGGCTTACACTCGCCACGTCAAACAGGTACATAAATAACATACATCATCCAAACACTCATGGCCCGACTACGGCGCCAAAATGAAAGATAACCCAACAAGCAACATGGTCCCGATCACCCCCAACATGGCACCACTACTGATCATCAGGAAAGGAAACATAGTAACGCCGAGAGTCCTCGTCGAACTCCCACTTGAGCTCGTACGCGTCACCTGGAGCGGAATCACCTGGACCTGCATCTGGTGTAATGGTAATCTGTGAGCCACAGGGACTCAGCAATCTCGCACCCCCGCGATCAAGACTATTTAAGCTTATAGGTAGGGTAAGGTAAATATATGTGGAGCTGCAGCAAGCGACTAGCATGTATGGTGGCTAACTTATTTGCAAAAGAGAGCGAGAAGAGGAGGCAAAGCGCGAGCGAGAAACTAGAGAGCAACCTACGCAAACATTACTCCAACACCGTGTCCACTTCCCGGACTCCGCCGAGAAGAGGCCATCACGGTAACACACACGGTTGATTCAATTTAATTAAATTAAGATTCAAGTTATCTACAACCGGACATTAACAAATTTCCATCTGCCCAAAACCGCAGGCACGACTTTCGAAAGTTCAAACCCTGCAGGGGAGTCCCAACTTAGCCCATGACAAGCTCTCACGGTCAACGAAGGAATAGACCTCCTCCCAAGACGTTCCGATCAGACTCGGTATCTTGGTAATTCAAGACACTTCGACAGGTTAAAACAAGACCAGCAACACCGCCCGAATGTGCCGACAAATCCCGATAGGAGCTGCACATATCTCGTTCTCAAGGCACACTCAGATTGTCTAAACATCCGATAGTCCAGCCCAGAGTTGCCCCTGGTAGCCACCGGCGGCTGATAGTTTGGACCAACACTCAGAGGAGCACTGGCCCGGGGGGGTTAAAATAATGATGACCCTTGAGTCTGCAGAACCCAAGGGAAGGAAAAAGGCTAGGTGGCAAATGGTAAAACCAAGGTTGGTCATTGCTGGAAAAGCTTTAATCAAGGCGAACTATCAAGGGGTTCCCATTATAACCCAACCGCGTAAGGAACGCAAAATCCGAGAACATAACACCGATATGACGGAAACTAGGGCGGCAAGAGTGGAACAAAATACTAGGCGAGAGGCCGAGCATTCCACCCTTTACCAAGTATATAGATGCATTAAGATAACAAGATAATATGATGATATCCCAACAAGTAAATAAATGTTCCAACAAGGAACGGCCTTCAATTTTACCTACAACTAGCAACGCTATAAGAAGGGCTGAGCAAAGCGGTAACATAGCCAATCAACGGTTTGCTAGGACATGGTGGGTTAGAGGTTTAACATGGCAATTTGGGAGGCTGACAAGCAAATGGTAGGCATCGTAGCATTGGCATAGCAAAAGAGCGAGCAAACTAGCATAGCAAAGATAGTAGTGATTTCGAGGGTATGACCATCTTGCCTGCAAAGCTGTCAGAGTTGACTGGATCCTCGAAAGAAAACTCATCTCCTGGCTCTACCCAAACAAGACAAACAAGCAACAAGGATACAATCAACCACGTGCAAGACTCAAACAACACGATGCAAAGATGGTATGCTATGCGGGATGCGATGCGGGATGCATAATGCAAGATATGACAGGAAATGCATGAACCTGGCCTCAACTTGGAATTCCAAGTGTGCCACTGGAAAGATGAGATGAAATCGCTTGAAAACGATATAAAGAACGCCGGAATCGGAATTACGGTTTGAAAATGGCAAGCGATTCAAATATGACACCGGTCTGCGATTTACAGCAAGTAGGCATCTAAATGCAATGAGATGAACATGCTACAGCACTCAAACAAGACAACAAAATACATGGCAGGGAAGAATTCAAGATGCTTAACAAAAGTCTAGCACTGAGCTACGGCCAATTCATCCATTAGCAGGTTCAAACAAGCATGGCAAAAACGCAAATGGTAAACAAATCTCAGACTTAGTGAAATTAACACTTGTCTGGAATTTCAGACGAAGTAGCACTCTTCGGAGCAACAAAACAACATGCTACACGACCTAAACATGACAAAGTAAAACATGGCATGGAGCTACTCAAATAGATTAATAAAAGTCTCTTAGTGACCTTGAGCCAAAAGGGATCGGAAAATATACTAACAAGCACATGAACATAGCAAAAACATAATCAGTTTTCAGACGTAGTGAAAACTGGCACATGCTGAAATATAACTCAAGTAGGCATGTTTACGAGCTCGATGCACTCACTACGGTGCAATTCATGGCAAGGCAAGCATACATCCATTAAGAAGGCACAAAATTCAAGCTAGACATGGCAAGAACAATAGCATAGCATGCACGAATCAACTACAACATCTCCGGCAAAATTGCAAACAAGTTGACAATCTGCCCAGATTCACAACGAAGCAAAAGTAGAGCTTGATTGACTCAATCTAGGGTGCTCCATAATTGCAAAAAAAGGCATGGATGGATAGATCACTACAATATTAACAAAACTCCTTTACTGATCATCCTCAAAAGAGGCACGGATCACTAGGAAACAACATGAACATATGGCATCATGAGATAAACAAATCCCAGGACTTAGTGAAATTACTAAGTCCCTGAAAACAGAATTACCAAGTGCCTCACTTTGCAAGCTTGCACTAGGCACCACGCACATCACAAAAATATATGGGTTGCACCTCTGGAAAGATGACAAAACCCTTAACAAAACATATGTAGAGCATCAGGTCATATCATGCACCCATTAATCATGGCAAAAATGACAAATGTCTAAGATGGAGTAGCAGATCTGACAATTAACTCAAGTAGCCCTCTTCTAACAGCATTTCGGGCATCAAGATGAACTCAAATGAAAATTATGCAATGGAATGAAATGATGTACTCTCAGAGATGAACATTTTGATATGCTATATGCATGAATCGGAGCTACGGATGCAAAGTTACGGAGCTATGAACATGGGCACTTGGATCTGCAATTTTAGGAATTAGTAGAAAAAATCACCCCGCGAGAAAAAAAATCAACTCTGGCGAGAAGAGGCCGGTTCCTCCGTCTCCGGCGACGCGAGGCTCGAGCGCGGCGGTGGGAGGCCGGGGAGCGGCCGGACTCCGGCGGGGCGGCCGGATCTGGCCCCGGGAGGTGCGGGCGGCGCGAATCCGAGGTGGCGGCGACCGGATCGGGGCGGTGACGGCCGGATCAAGGCGGCGGCGGGCGGATTCGACGGCGACCGGCGCGGCGGCGGGGCGGCACTGGCGAAGGCGGCGTCGGGCGGCTTGGCGGCGGGGTGCGAAGGAGGCGGCGCGCGGGCCGGGAGGGCCCGATCCGGGCTCTTCGGGCCAGAGGAGAGAGAGGATCGGCGGCGGTGACGTGGTAGCTTCCCATGGGATCGGGGTGACGGCGCGGCACGTCCGACCGGAAACGGACATGTCCGGCGGCTGCGCGAGCGGAATTTTAGGGTTTCGGGGAGGAAGGAGATCCGAAAATCGGGGGGGTGTTTAAATAGGCATAGAGGGAGCTAGGAGAGTCCAAATGAGGTGCGGTTTTCGGCCACGCGATCGTGATCGAACGATCTAGATGATGGAGCAGAGTTAGGTGAGTTTTGGGCCAAAATGGAGGGGTGTTGGGCTGCAACACACACGAGGCCTTTTCGGTCCCTTGGTTAACCGTTGGAGTATCAAACGAAGTCCAAATGATACGAAACTTGACAGGCGGTCTACTGGTAGTAAACCAAGGCCGCTTGGCAAGTCTTAGTCCAATCCGGAAATGTTTAATCCGCACACACGAAAGAAAGCTAGAAATGACCACCGGAGGAGAACGAAGCGCCGGAATGCAAAACGGACAATGGGGAAAATGCTCGAATGCATGAGATGAACACGTATGCAAATGCAATGCACATGATGACATGATATGAGATGCATGACAATGAAAACAACACACGGAGACAAAAACCCGAACCCGAGAAAATAAAACAACTTAACGCCGGAAACGGCAAGAGTTGGAGTACAAATTGGGAAAGTTATATCCGGGGTGTTACAGATCTCGTCGGACAGCGGGCGGGACAACGTCATGAATCTCCAACGATCGCGCACAGGTACCACATCCCGCGTCCCCCTCTAGTCTCGCTCGCGGCAACATCGAACGAACTGCCGCCGCGCCAGTGGCAGTGGTTAATCTAGCTACCCGGTGGCACATGCGATCGTGGATTTTGTTCCGGTAGTGCTGCTCCTCGTGATCTGGGTTCACGTAGCGTCGGTTGCCGTCGGCTGTGCGCACCACCAGTATCGTTATTTGATGTGGCGGCTAACCTAGGTATCCGGCGGCAGAGATAATCACAGATCTAGCTAGGTTTTGAGATCGTGCAGTTCCTCGCGATTGAAAGTGATCACGACGGGTGCCGTGGCCATCTTCCTTACTAAGTTTGGCAGATCTAAATGGCCTCGGTTGCGGTTGTTTACATAACAGCTGTGATCGTGTGCTATGTGTTTTATATTTCATCATTGATAATGTTTGCACATGTGATGATACATATTATTGGTTTAGGAAATGGCGGAAGAGGAGTTAACTGATATCATGGTAGACATGGAGTATGGAGAACTGATGAAAGACTGGATAGAAGATTGGTCAGATGATGAAAATTCAGATCGTGAAGATCGGTCAGAGAATGGGAACGAATGGGACAATCTTAATGTGAGTGGCATTGTCATGTTGTAATTTTTTGGTGTCATCCGACAACATTAATTCTTTGTGTTGAAAATTTATAGATCAATGAGCTTGATGATGATCAAGAAAACAACTCGGAGCTCTCGAATGAAGATTACATTAGTCAGGTACGTAAGTGAAAAATTTTGTTGGCATGCAAATCGAATTTCTTCTGGATGTCATAATGCGTACGACTATTATGGTGAATCCGACGCGGAGACATGCCTTAACGACGAATCATTAGATGCACCTGGTTCTGGGGAGTCTGAGTCGTCGGTCATCATGAGTGAGGTATGTGTGTAATCAATGTTTTATGGAAGTAAGTAATGTTAAACCATAGAAATCTGTTTTCATGGCTGTGGTTTGATTGTGTAGGTGACACAAGATGATGGTGCAAAGAATGTCCAAGATACTGCCAGTGCAGATGATAAGAGGGATATGTTCATGCAGATAATGGAAATGACCTTTATGTCTCACGATGCTGCGTATGATTTCTACAACAGCTATGCTAGAGATAATGGTTTCAGTATTAGAAAGAACAAGGTCAAGTATAGCAAAACAGAGTCACGTCATATGCATTATAGGCGGTTTGTTTGTTCAAGACAAGGGAAACGTGACAGCAAGTTGCTGACCGAGGAAGGACACAGCCGTAGGCTCAGACCGGAGACACGCTGCTTTTGCGAAGCGCACCTGACCGTCAAGCTTGACCAAAAGCGTGGGGTTTGGTATGTTGAAAGTTTTGAGGACAAGCATAGCCATATGTTGGTAGGACCGGACGAGGTACCTTTTCTTTGGTCCCATAGAAAAATCAAAGAGTACCAGAAGCATGAGATAATGTCCATGGGAGCTGCAGGGATTAGAATTCACGACATGATGGATTGCTTCATCAGCAAGCATGTATGGTACGACGGTGTTGGTTTTACCAGGCGTGAAATATACAACCTTTGCGCCAAGGAGAAGAGGAAGCTGCTTTCAAAAGGTGATGCTGCCGCAGCCATAGGCATCATGGCCAGTAGGAAATAGAGGGATCCTAGCTTCTTTTTCGAGTACAAGCTAGATAAGGAAGGACATTTGAATAGGATGTTCTGGTGCGACTCCCAGTCTCGTCATGACTATGAGGACTTCGGCGACGCGCTTGTATTTGACAGCACGTACAAGATGAACCGCTATGGTATGCCATTCATACCTTTTGTTGGTCTTAACAATCACCGGAAGACCACTGTTTTTGGTTGTGCCATAGTTTCGGACGAGACCGAGGTGACATACGTGTGGCTTCTGCAGACGTTTTTGAGGTCCATGTGTCAAAAGATGCCTAAGAGTGTAATCACAGACGCCGACGCTGCGATGATCAAGGCAATTCGCGAAGTCTTGCCAGACGTGTGGCACCGTATATGTACGTGGCACATAGAGAAAAATATGAAGATTCACCTCAGTCACAAGTCCTTGAAGGAGTTTTGAACTCTTCTGTACTACAGCACGTCCACGGCAACGTTTGAGGAGAGATGGCACGCATTTTCCGAAAAATGGCAGTCGGAAAAAACTGTAACATGGTTGAGGCGGATGTATAAGAAGAGAAGACTGTGGGCCGCGGCATATCTAACAGAGGGGTTTTGGCTTGGCATGAAAAGCAACCAGCGGAGTGAAAGCCTGAACTCATGCCTTCACCTCCACCTAGACGGTGAAATGACCCTGGTGGATATGATTTTGCACTATGAGAACGCCATTGTGCGTATCCGTGAAAACGAGGCGCGAGATGACTGCACGGCCTCACAGAGTTTACCGGTGCCAGTTACTAGCTCGAGGGAACTTGAGATAGCTCTATATGTTGCAGGATGATCTTAGAAAAATTGACGGCATGGAGATTGTAGAAATTAAGCTGGGAGACGGATCACAGCAGTACATCGTGGCCTGGCAGAATAACCGGAAGCGTAGTTTTTTGGTGGAGTATACACCAGTAAATTCTGCAGAAACTATAAGGTGCAGCTGCAGAAGAATGATTCGAAAGGGTCTACCTTGCAAGCACATATTCCATGTACTGAAGCACTTGAACATATCTGAAATACCAAAGTGTTTAGTTCTTATTCGGTTTACGAAAGAAGCAAGGTTGGGACTGCCCGCGAGGCACACAAGCGATCTGTTGGGATTTGGTTGGACTGGGGCCGGGGAAAGAATGAAATATAGCCAGGTCAGTGTGTTAGCGTCTAAAGCTATGCATGCGGCATGCAAACACCCTGCTTTGTGGGATCAGTTACAGGAGAGTTTGAAGGCTGTGATAGCTAAGAGTCATGAGTATGATCTGCTAGAGGAAAATTTGTTGAAGCAAACAAATGACATCAGTAAGTGTGCAGTTGAATATGTGGACGATGGTGAAGGCAACATGATTGAGGTTAAAGATCCTATGAAAGTGTCACGCAAAGGTGCAACAAAGGCAGATGAGAGCCGCCCTGTCTCGAAAAATGGTAGACCACTCTCTTTTGGTGAGTTGAAAACCCAGTGCGGTGCTTGCAAATTGGTAGGACACACTAGACGTAGCAAGAAATGCAAACTAAATGAGAAGTAAGTGTTTGTATGCATTGTGGATTATTAAAGTTTGTATCATTCATTAACTTAGCTTGTCTTCTATCAGGTGCAGAAAAGTGGAGAAGGAACAAGAGTAGAACACTTGCTTCAAATATTTACTGTGTTAATCGGCCGACTCATACTCGGAGGCTTTGGCCCCCTAATTGTATCCTTAGTGTATTAGCAGACGAGATCCCAGTCTTTGTTTAAATAAAGTAAGATGTTTCCCTGTAAACAAAAATCAAAAAAATTCTTTACTGTGTAATGACCGGGGCGGGAGGTAGAAAGAATATTATTGTACGTTTACCCTGCCCACGTCCTAAATGCCATTAAATAAGTAACTGTACCACTCTCCTCCCCACCACACACTCACCCACCTCCCACGGGCGCCGGTTCGAACTCCCCTCTTATCCCCACCTACAGTAGATCGAGAATACCCTCGCCGGCGACCGCTGCAACTGCCTCCATGGAGAGAAGCCTCGGCTGGCAGAGAGCGATGCTGGACCTCGCCGACGATGACGAGGGGTGGCGCGCGCGGTTGATGGAGGTGTGCGGCTGGTTCCCCAGCACGGAGATGTTGGTCAACCACGCGCGTGGCCTCGTCAAAGTCCTCACCGACGCTGAGAAGAAGCGTGCCTTCCCCTACGGCCGCGGCGTCCCGCCGGCTGTCCTACTCGTGTGGGCAATGCGAGAGGCCACGTTGAGCGACTCCCCTGTTCAGCGTGCAAGGTGGTGGATGTACTGCTCCACCACCATGACGCTGCAGCCAGATTCAGCACGCGTCGCGTCGAGGGCGGGCCGCGTCGACGTCGCCGCTGCCTCCTGTGCCACTGAATCCGGCCCACCTGCTTGCAGGACCCAGGGTTCGACCTAACTTGCGGTCGCCACAGCTCTTCTCGCCGCCGCCGCCGCCCGACGCCCAGCTCACTGTCATGCTTTCGCCATCGAGATTTGGATGCACAAATAGAGAGGGAGGGCTAGGGATTTGGAAAGCGAAACAAGAAAAGGGGAAAGATCGATGTGAACCTGGCAAAATGGGCTGGTGGAGCGCTGCCGGGAAGATAGCCCGCCTGTGGGGCCCCTCACGTGGTTAGATGGGCCGTGCCTGGCATTATGATGAGGACAGTGTTGGAAATATGCCCTAGAGGCAATAATAAAAGCATTATTATTATATTTCCTTGTTCATGATAATTGTCTTTATTCATGCTATAATTGTATTATCCGGAAATCGTAATACATGTGTGAATAACAGACACCAACATGTCCCTAGTAAGCCTCTAGTTGACTAGCTCGTTGATCAACAGATAGTCATGGTTTCCTGACTATGGACATTGGATGTCATTGATAACGATATCACATCATTAGGAGAATGATGTGATGGACAAGACCCAATCCTAAACATAGCACAAGATCGTTTAGTTCGTTTGCTAGAGTTTTCCAATGTAAAAGTATCTTTTCCTTAGACCATGAGATCGTGTAACTCTCGGATACCGTAGGAGTGCTTTGGGTATGCCAAACGTCACAACGTAACTGGGTGACTATAAAGGTAGACTACGGGTATCTCCGAAAGTGTCTGTTGGGTTGACATGGATCAAGACTGGGATTTGTCACTCCGTATGACGGAGAGGTATCACTGGGCCCACTCGGTAATGCATCATCATAATGAGCTCAAAGTGACCAAGTGTCTGATCACGGGATCATGCATTACGGTACGAGTAAAGTGACTTGCCGGTAACGAGATTGAACGAGGTATTGGGATACCGACGATCGAATCTCGGGCAAGTAACATATCGATTGACAAAGGGAATTGCATACGGGGTTGATTGAATCCTCGACATCGTGGTTCATCCGATGAAATCATCGTGGAGCATGTGGGAGCCAACATGGGTATCCAGATCCCGCTGTTGGTTATTGACCGGAGAGTCGTCTCGGTCATGTCTGCTTGTCTCCCGAACCCGTAGGGTCTACACACTTAAGGTTCGGTGACGCTAGGGTTGTGAAGATATGTATATGCAGAAACCCGAATGTTGTTCGGAGTCCCGGATGAGATCTCGGACGTCATGAGGAGTTCCGGAATGGTCCGGAGGTAAAGAATTATATATAGGAAGTGCTGTTTCGGGCATCGGGACGAGTTTCGGGGTTATCGGTATTGTACCTGGACCACCGGAAGGGTCCCGGGGGTCCACCGGGTGGGGCCACCTATCCCGGAGGGCCCCATGGGCTGAAATAGGATGGAACCCAGCCCATAGTGGGCTGGGGCGCCAGCCCCTATAGGCCCATGCGCCTAGGGTTCCACCATGGAAGAGTCCATGTGGTGGAAGGCCCCCCTAGGTGCCTTGGGGGGGGAGGGAATCCTCCCCTTGGCCGCCGCCCCCCCCCCTAGTAGATCTCATCTACTAGGGCCGGCACCCCCCCCATGGCACCCCTATATATAGTGGGGGGGAGAGGAGGGATTTCACACCAGCCCCTGGCGCCTCCCTCTCTCCCCATTACGTCTCCTTTTCGCAGTATAGGCGAAGCCCTGCTTCCGTCTTCATCAACCTCTCCTTCCCCCTTGCTGGATCAAGAAGGAGGAGACGTCTCCCGTCCCGTACGTGTGTTGAACGCGGAGGTGCCGTCCGTTCAGCGCTGGTCATCGGTGATTTGGATCACGTCGAGTACGACTACATCATCACCGTTCCTTTGAACGCTTCCGTGCGCCATCTACAAAGGTATGTAGATGCATCCGATGACTCGTTGCTAGATGAACTCCTAGATGATCTTGGTGAAACGAGTAGGAAAATTTTTGTTTTCTGCAACGTTCCCCAACAGTGGCATCATGAGCTAGGTCTATGCGTAGTTCTTCTTGCGCGAGTAGAACACAATTAGTTGTGGGCGTAGATTTGTCAACTTTCTTGCCGTTACTAGTCTTTTCTTGCTTCAGCGGTATTGTGGGATGAAGCGGCCCGGACCAACCTTACACGTACGCTTACGTGAGACCGGTTCCACCGACTAACATGCACTAGTTGCATAAGGTGGCTGGCGGGTGTCTGTCTCTCCCACTTTAGTTGGAGCGGATTCGATGAACAGGGTCCTTATGAAGGGTAAATAGAAGTTGACAAATCACGTTGTGGCTTTAACGTAGGTAAGAAGACGTTCTTGCTAGAACCCTAAATCAGCCACGTAAAACTTGCAACAACAATTAGAGTACGTCTAACTTGTTTTTGCAGCAAGTGGTTTGTGATATGATATGGCCAAAGTTGTGATGAATGATGAATGATCTATATGTGATGTATGAGATGTTCATGCTATTGTAATAGGAATCACGACTTGCATGTCGATGAGTATGACAACCGGCAGGAGCCATAGGAGTTGTCTTTATTCTTTTATATGACCTGCGTGTCATCGAGAGACGCCATGTAAATTACTTTACTTTATTGCTAAACGCGTTAGCCATAGTAGTAGAAGTAATAGTTGGCGAGCAACTTCATGGAGACACGATGATGGAGATCATGATGATGGAGTTCATGGTGTCAAACCGGTGACAAGATGATCATGGAGCCCCAAGATGGAGATCAAAGGAGCTATGTGATATTGGCCATATCATGTCACGTTTATTATTTGATTGCATGTGATGTTTATCATGTTTTTGCATCTTGTTTACTTAGAACGACGGTAGTAAATAAGATGATCCCTCATAACAATATCAAGAAGTGTTCTCCCCTAACTGTGCACCGTTGCTAAAGTTCATCCTTTCTAAGCATGCTGTGATGATCGGGTGTGATGGATCCTTACGTTCACATACAACGGGTGTAAGACAGTTTTACACATGCAAAACACTTAGGGTTAACTTGACAAGCCTAGCATGTGTATAGACATGGCCTCGGAACACAGTAGACCGAAAGGTCGAGCATGAGTC
This sequence comes from Triticum urartu, assembly GCF_003073215.2. Taxonomy (NCBI): domain Eukaryota; kingdom Viridiplantae; phylum Streptophyta; class Magnoliopsida; order Poales; family Poaceae; genus Triticum; species Triticum urartu. The sequence goes on from NC_053026.1 coordinate 11,372,194, forward strand.
GTATAGAAGATAAGATCAACATGAAGATGTTCACCGACGTTGGCTAGTCCGTCTCACGTGATGATCGGACACGGCCTAGTTGACTCGGATCATGTAATACTTAGATGACTAGAGGGATGTCTAATCTAAGTGGGAGTTCATTAATAATTTGATTAGATGAACTTAATTAGCATGAACTTAGTCTAAAATCTTTGCAATATGTCTTGTAGATCAAATGGCCAACGTAGTCCTCAACTTCAACGCTTTCCTAGAGAAAACCAAGCTGAAAGACGATGGCAGCAACTATACGGACTGGGTCCGGAACCTGAGGATCATCCTCATAGCTGCCAAGAAAGATTATGTCCTACAAGCACCGCTAGGTGCAGCTCCCGTCCCACAGAACCAAGACGTTATGAACGCTTGGCAGACACGTGTTGACGACTACTCCCTTGTTCAGTGAGGCATGCTTTACAGCTTAGAGCCGGGGCTCCAAAAGCGTTTTGAGAGACATGGAGCATATGAGATGTTCGAAGAGCTGAAAATGGTTTTTCAAGCTCATGCCCGGATCGAGAGATATGAAGTCTCCGATAAGTTCTTCAGCTGTAAGATGGAGGAAAATAGTTCTGTCAGTGAGCACATACTCACTATGTCTGGGTTACATAACCGCTTGTCTCAGCTGGGAGTTAATCTCCCGGATGATGCGGTCATTGACAGAATCCTCCAGTCGCTTCCACCAAGCTACAAGAGCTTTGTGATGAACTTCAACATGCAGGGGATGCAAAAGACCATTCCTGAGTTGTTCTCTATGCTGAAATCAGCGGAGGTAGAAGTCAAGAAGGAACATCAAGTGTTGATGGTCAATAAAACAACTAAGTTCAAGAAAGGCAAGGGTAAAAAGAACTTCAAGAAGGACGGCAAGGAGGTTGCCGCGCCCGGCAAGAAAGCTGCTGGGAAGAAGCCAAAGAATGGACCCAAGCCCGAGACTGAGTGCTTTTATTGCGAAGGGAAGGGTCACTGGAAGCTGAACTGCCCTAAATACTTAGCGGACAAGAAGGCCGGCAACACCAAAGGTATATTTGATATACATGTAATTGATGTGTACCTTACCAGTACTCGTAGTGACTCCTGGGTATTTGATACCGGTGCCGTTGCTCATATTTGTAACTCACAGCAGGAGCTGCGGAATAAACGGAGACTGGCGAAGGACGAGGTGACGATGCGCGTCGGGAATGGTTCCAAGGTCGATGTGATCGCCGTCGGCACGCTGCCTCTACATTTACCTACGGGATTAGTTTTAAACCTCAATAATTGTTATTTAGTGCCAGCTTTGAGCATGAACATTGTATCGGGATCTCGTTTAATTCGAGATGGCTACTCATTTAAATCTGAGAATAATGGTTGTTCCATTTATATGAGAGATATGTTTTATGGTCATGCTCCTATGGTGAATGGTTTATTCTTAATGAATCTCGAGCGTATTGCTACACATATTCATAGTGTGAGTACCAAAAGGAGTAAAGTTGATAATGATAGTACCACATACTTGTGGCACTGCCGCCTTGGTCACATAGGTGTCAAACGCATGAAGAAGCTCCATGCAGATGGACTTTTAGAGTCTCTTGATTATGAATCATTTGACACATGCGAACCATGCCTCATGGGTAAGATGACCAAGACTCCGTTCTCAGGAACAATGGAGCGAGCAACCGACTTATTGGAAATCATACATACTGATGTGTGCGGTCCAATGAGTGTTGAGGCTCGCGGTGGCTATCGTTATGTTCTCACGCTCACTGATGATTTAAGTAGATATGGGTATATCTACTTAATGAAACACAAGTCTGAAACCTTTGAAAAGTTCAAGGAATTTCAGAGTGAGGTTGAGAATCAACGTGACAGGAAGATCAAGTTTCTACGATCAGATCATGGAGGAGAATACTTGAGTCACGAGTTTGGCACACACTTAAGAAAATGTGGAATAGTTTCACAACTCACGCCGCCTGGAACACCTCAGCGTAACGGTGTGTCCGAACGTCGTAATCGCACTCTATTGGATATGGTGCGGTCTATGATGTCTCTTACTGATTTACCGCTATCTTTTTGGGGCTATGCTTTAGAGACTGCCGCATTCACTTTAAATAGGGCTCCGTCGAAATCCGTTGAGACGACACCGTTTGAATTATGGTTTGGTAAGAAACCTAAGTTGTCGTTTCTGAAAGTTTGGGGATGCGATGCTTATGTCAAGAAACTTCAACCTGAAAAGCTCGAACCCAAATCGGAAAAATGCGTCTTCATAGGATACCCAAAGGAAACTATTGGGTACACCTTCTATCTCAGATCCGAAGGCAAGATCTTTGTTGCCAAGAATGGGTCCTTTCTAGAGAAAGAGTTTCTCTCGAAAGAAGTAAGTGGGAGGAAAGTAGAGCTTGATGAAGTATTACCTCTTGAACCGGAAAATGGCGCAACTCAAGAAAATGTTCCTGAGGTGCCTGCACTGACTAAAGAGGAAGTTAATGATAATGATCAAGATACTTCTGATCAAGCTCCTACTGAAATTCGAAGGTCCACAAGGACACGTTCCGCACCAGAGTGGTACGGCAACCCTGTCTTGGAAATCATGTTGTTAGACAACGGTGAACCTTCGAACTATGAAGAAGCGATGGCGGGCCCGGATTCCGACAAATGGCTAGAAGCCATGAAATCCGAGATAGGATCCATGTATGAAAACGAAGTATGGACTTTGACTGACTTGCCCGTTGAACGGCGAGCCATAGAAAATAAATGGATCTTTAAGAAGAAGACAGACGCGGATGGTAATGTGACCATCTATAAAGCTCGGCTTGTCGCTAAGGGTTATCGACAAGTTCAAGGGGTTGACTACGATGAGACTTTCTCACCGGTAGCAAAGCTAAAGTCCGTCCGAATCATGTTAGCAATTGCCGCATTTTATGATTATGAAATTTGGCAAATGGACGTCATAACGGCATTCCTTAATGGTTTCCTTAAGGAAGAATTGTATATGATGCAGCCGGAAGGTTTTGTCGATCCTAAGAATGCTGACAAAGTGTGCAAGCTCCAACGCTCGATTTATGGGCTGGTGCAAGCATCTCGGAGTTGGAACATTCGCTTTGATGAGATGATCAAAGCGTTTGGGTTTACACAGACTTATGGAGAAGCCTGCGTTTACAAGAAAGTGAGTGGGAGCTCTGTAGCATTTCTCATATTATATGTAGATGACATACTTTTGATGGGAAATGATATAGAACTCTTGGACAGCATCAAGGCCTACTTGAATAAGAGTTTTTCAATGAAGGACCTTGGAGAAGCTGCTTATATATTAGGCATCAAAATCTATAGAGATAGATCAAGACGCCTCATAGGTCTTTCACAATGCACATACCTTGATAAGATATTGAAGAAGTTCAATATGGATCATTCTAAGAAGGGGTTCTTGCCTGTGTTACAAGGTGTGAAATTGAGCTCAGCTCAATGTCCGACCACGGCAGAAGAAATAGAAGAGATGAGTGTCATCCCCTATGCCTCAGCCATAGGTTCTATTATGTATGCCATGCTGTGTACCAGACCTGATGTAAACCTTGCCGTAAGTTTGGTAGGAAGGTACCAAAGTAATCCCGGCAAGGAACACTGGACAGCGGTCAAGAATATCCTGAAGTACCTGAAAAGGACTAAGGAAATGTTTCTCGTTTATGGAGGTGACGAAGAGCTCGTCGTAAAGGGTTAGGTCGACGCTAGCTTCGACACAGATCTGGATGACTCTAAGTCACAAACCGGATACGTGTATATTTTGAATGGTGGGGCAGTAAGCTGGTGCAGTTGCAAGCAAAGCGTCGTGGCGGGATCTACATGTGAAGCGGAGTACATGGTAGCCTCGGAGGCAGCACATGAAGCAATATGGGTGAAGGAGTTCATCACCGACCTAGGAGTCATACCCAATGCGTCGGGACCGATCAAGCTCTTCTGTGACAACACTGGAGCTATTGCTCTTGCCAAGGAGCCCAGGTTTCACAAGAAGACAAGGCACATCAAGCGTCGCTTCAACTCCATTCGTGAAAATGTTCAAGATGGAGACATAGAGATTTGTAAAGTACATACGGACCGGAATATAGCAGATCCGTTGACTAAACCTCTCCCTAGAGCAAAACATGATCAACACTAGAATTCCATGGGTGTTCGATTCATCACAATGTAACTAGATTATTGACTCTAGTGCAAGTGGGAGACTGTTGGAAATATGCCCTAGAGGCAATAATAAAAGCATTATTATTATATTTCCTTGTTCATGATAATTGTCTTTATTCATGCTATAACTGTATTATCCGGAAATCGTAATACATGTGTGAATAACAGACACCAACATGTCCCTAGTAAGCCTCTAGTTGACTAGCTCGTTGATCAACAGATAGTCATGGTTTCCTGACTATGGACATTGGATGTCATTGATAACGAGATCACATCATTAGGAGAATGATGTGATGGACAAGACCAAATCCTAAACATAGCACAAGATCGTTTAGTTCGTTTGCTAGAGTTTTCCAATGTCAAAGTATCTTTTCCTTAGACCATGAGATCGTGTAACTCCCGGATACCGTAGGAGTGCTTTGGGTATGCCAAACGTCACAACGTAACTGGGTGACTATAAAGGTAGACTACGGGTATCTCCGAAAGTGTCTGTTGGGTTGACATGGATCAAGACTGGGATTTGTCACTCCGTATGACGGAGAGGTATCACTGGGCCCACTCGGTAATGCATCATCATAATGAGCTCAAAGTGACCAAGTGTCTGGTCACGGGATCATGCATTACGGTACGAGTAAAGTGACTTGCCGGTAACGAGATTGAACGAGGTATTGGGATACCGACGATCGAATCTCGGGCAAGTAACATATCGATTGACAAAGGGAATTGCATACGGGGTTGATTGAATCCTCGACATCGTGGTTCATCCGATGAGATCATCGTGGAGCATGTGGGAGCCAACATGGGTATCCAGATCCCGCTGTTGGTTATTGACCGGAGAGTCGTCTCGGTCATGTCTGCTTGTCTCCCGGAACCCGTAGGGTCTACACACTTAAGGTTCGGTGACGCTAGGGTTGTGAAGATATGTATATGCAGAAACCCGAATGTTGTTCGGAGTCCCGGATGAGATCCCGGACGTCACGAGGAGTTCCGGAATGGTCCGGAGGTAAAGAATTATATATAGGAAGTGCTGTTTCGGGCATCGGGACGAGTTTCGGGGTTATCGGTATTGTACCGGGACCACCGGAAGGGTCCCGGGGGTCCACCGGGTGGGGCCACCTATCCCGGAGGGCCCCATGGGCTGAAATAGGATGGAACCCAGCCCATAGTGGGCTGGGGCGCCAGCCCCTATAGGCCCATGCGCCTAGGGTTCCACCATGGAAGAGTCCATGTGGTGGAAGCCACCCCTAGGTGCCTTGGGGGGGAGGGAATCCTCCCCTTGGCCGCCGCCCCCCCTAGTAGATCTCATCTACTAGGGCCGGCACCCCCCCATGGCACCCCTATATATATTGGGGGGGAGAGGAGGGATTTCACACCAGCCCCTGGCGCCTCCCTCTCTCCCCGTTACGTCTCCTTTTCGCAGTATAGGCGAAGCCCTGCTTCCGTGACGCCCTGCATCCACCACCACGCCGTTGTGCTGCTGGATCTTCATCAACCTCTCCTTCCCCCTTGCTGGATCAAGAAGGAGGAGACGTCTCCCGTCCCGTACGTGTGTTGAACGCGGAGGTGCCGTCCGTTTGGCGCTGGTCATCGGTGATTTGGATCACGTCGAGTACGACTACATCATCACCGTTCCTTTGAACGCTTCCGTGCGCCATCTACAAAGGTATGTAGATGCATCCGATGACTCGTTGCTAGATGAACTCATAGATGATCTTGGTGAAACGAGTAGGAAACTTTTTGTTTTCTGCAACGTTCCCCAACAGACAGAAAAAGTTAATTATACATATAATTAAAAACGACGGGTTTGTAAAACAAACTAGAAAAACATGATGCCCGATAACACGCGATAGAGCCAACGAGCTGACATGACTTTGATGAGTGTAATATTACATTATGGCTCGATATATTTACTTATCTACCATGACTACTTTTCATAATAATGTGATGAGGGGGAATTACTAAGAGATTATGCAAGATGATGACATGCACATAGCTAAGGCAGAATGCTAAGCTTGGTAGAGTTTTAAAAAAAGTTAAGATTGTGAAAATTTTAATATGAAACTTACGAGAGCAGTTGAAGAGAAAAATAGACTATTATAAAAAATTGGAGAAGGAGAAAAATATTAATCAAGAACACTTGATAAGTGAAGCCGTGAAAAATACAATTATGAAAAATTGGAGAAGGAGAAAAATATTAAGCAAGAACAATTGATAAGTGAAGCCAAAACTTTATTGGTACGACCAAATTGTCTTTTCCGAGCGAATTTTATGACCGAATTGTCTTGTACAAGCGAATTGTCTGACAGACACAATACACATGCATGTGCCCTGTTTATTACATAAAAATGATAGAACCCCTAAGATAATCCTGCCACCGAAACCTTCGACTGGACTAAATCCAAACCACTAAAACTTCAATCTTGCATGCCGCATGAATTCTTCAGGCGCGTTTTGCTTGCGATTTCGCGAATATTGTTCTTCACACACTCCATCGAGTTTGAAGGTGACATAATCAACTCTGTGACGAAACGTCCTCTCCTTGCGTTAACGGTGGCCTGCAAAAAATGACATAAAGGTTGCATGAACCAAAGTTGCTACACCACCATAGTAGCTAGTCTACAAACGAAAATAACAGCATACCTGTGTAAATTTGCGGGTGATTTTGTCCCCGTCCCAATGTTCTAGACATTCTGTGACAAAAAGGCCACAAGAGTTCCTGGTACATATGCAAACATTAGCGGTGGGCAATACAAACATGTGTGTTGTTGTTTGATTGTGCATAGTGTCCTATTAACTCACCCATCCTCTTGCTGGGGTATGTCATACTCCTTGATAGGCCACTTACTTACGTCCGGATATTTCCCTGGTGTAATAAGATTTGCCTGACGCATATCGTGTGCTATAGCCATTCGCTATAAAGAGGATAGTGCTAAAGATCAATCATAAACAATATGTAAGAGCAATGGTACAAATGTTGGTTACATTACCAGTTCTTTAACAGTCCTCTCAGCCAGGTCCAAAGGATAGAGCGAATCGAGAGCTTGGAATTCTTTCTTGATCATGTGCACGACCACGGTCATCCAGTGGCTATTGTCGATATTCAACGCGATATACGTCTACAGTGTAAAAAACCATTACGGATCAAAAGAAATACTTGATGAACTATCATGTAGTGAAGAATCACAAACATTACGTACCTTATCACACACAGTATACTCTTTCGTGACTCTATTAACTGCCCCAGCTTTGGTCAGAGCACTATCCATGTTGCAGCTCGATGGCAATGGATCGTCATGTGCGATAGCACGATCTACAAGGAATTTGGACCTCCACGCTGGACAGAGGTAACGATCATGACCAACACATAGCTCCAAATGTCCCATATAAGCATCAATAACCTGCATAGGATATCAGCGCATTACATGTTGAGAGTTGAGACATAGATTTTTGAGCATATTATAAAGAGGACATGCAAGTAGTACTTACATCGTCCGACAGCCATCTATGAGATAGTACCGGTAGAATCCTTTCGGAAGTCAGAGTTATGCCACGGCCTTCACTGTAGTAAATTTTTTTGTTCTTCTTCTTCTCAGTGCTAGCAGCTAACTTCACAAATGAAACAGCTGCATCAATTATTTCCGGCGTCAACTCATCTGCTACATCCTCCGGCACATTATTGTTTGAAAATAGAGCTGCATGAAATAATATGAACGTCAACAATGGTGATCATATGCATTGGTAGTAAATAAAAAAATTAAGAATGTTAGTTACGAGACCTCTAGTAGCAGTACTAGTACCAGAGGTTCTCTGACCACGGCTAGTACGCCTGCCGGGCTTGTCAAGTGCGTAGGGGGAATCAAATTTCGTGGGAACGGTCTGCTTCCGCTTACCGGACATAACCTCCTCATCCTTATCGATTGTTCCACCTTTTTTTCCATTTGCCTTAGCCATGAACTTGCCGACAGAAGATGGACAAATGTCTATGTCCGATGAAGGTGCTTGAGTAGAAGTACCAACCACCCAAGGGTTTTCCGGTGTACCCCCACATACATCATTACGCTTAATAGGTGAAGCTTCCTTGTGTCCTTTCAGCTTCGATGGGGTTTTTTGTTTCGCAAACTAAATCGTGTGAACATTTCTGGACGAAAAAAATTAAATGAGAAAATTATAGATAGAAAGATAAATACATAGTACCTCAGGTACGGTTTTATGGTCGGGAAGCACTTCAGGCTGCGTCATGTCAATGATCGGCTCTCCATCACTGTCCATGTCTTCCTTGTACACGAATTCCTTCTTTTCATATGGACCATTCTCGAACGAATCCACTTCGTCCGGATCATTCTCCGTGGGTCGCACGGCAGCAGCCGGCTTGTACATGAAACCTTCTTTGTTCAACTTCTCCAACAACCTCTGCAATAGAAATATAAACTTAGTAATGTTAGGATGGTTTAAAACAGGAAACATACTGTAAAGTATAAAGTTTGGGTGTGATACCTCAGCTACTTGATCAGGGATTTGCCTCATCTCGGTGTGTATGAAGTCCATGCACCGCTTCATTAGAAGCTCCATGAAATCTTCCGACAATGCGGCTAACGTCGACTTCTTTGCATTTGCAGTTGCAGGCTTGGTTTTTGGCTTGATGGTAGGCGCATTATTTGGGATGTTGGGCTCCTGAGCCCTATACTCCTGGGTGATATTATTTTCGATCTGCATGCGATATTGAAGTACATGTGATGAATAAAAAATAAATAGTATTAAGTTACAAAACACTTAATAAAGACGAAACACAATGACTTACCCTTACGTTACCAAGGCCGCGCCCATTATCATAGTCAAACCTATCTCTCCTAGTGGCTGCGCCTTCTGTCCAGTTCCTCATAAGAGGTTGTATGGACAAGTTGGGATTATAGGCGCATTCGCCTTTGACCGGTTGCACCTTCTCCCAGTACAAGTACTACAAAAAAATATAAGGATTTAGAGTTAGTAAAATACATCACATAAAATTTGCAATGATATGATAATTGACATTATGCAACAGGTCTGATATGTGTACCTGCAAGAGAGCCAAATTGCCTTTCGGCCATTGGCAGAGGTGTTTGCCTTTCTTTACTATGCGAAGGCAATCAAGGAGAACATGCATGGTGAAGGCATTCTAGTTAATCTTTGAAATACGTTTCACATCGTAGACCAAAGCGTAGTACTGCTTTGGCACAATCTTGCTCGACATGGGAGCAATAATTGTTGCTAACAGGACCAACACTACTTTGCGAAGGAAATCGTCGTCGGTGGCTTTACTTTTAATTATGTCCTCAATGAGATTATCTATCACTATGTTTTCTGACGTCTTACTGAGAAATTGTGGCGGCACCCACTCCTTCATGTCCTCCCCTTCTTCAGTCAGAATGTCCGAAGCGGACAGTCCTTGGTTCTCGAGGTTAAAGATGCACTCGACGTCGAACGCACCGAGAGTCACCTCCCCAACCTGCTCTTGTATAATGAATCTGCCCGTGCTGGCCTGAAAATTCTCAATCATATACCTAATCAGCAGGGTGCACATCTTAATAGATGGTATTTGCAGCATGCTGCGCAACGATGTATCAGCCAGTCTAGCATGTTGACCACTCGATAGATCTGCAACAAGCTTGCACCATTTCTCAACTGCGCATACTATTTCTCCATTCAACTCGTCCATCCTGTTGAAAGAAAATATATAACTTCGTGACATTAGCTAACACTAAAGCAAAAATAACAATAGGCATGCAAAAATATAAAACTTTCTGGCAGTAGCTAACAATAATGCAAAAATAACACTAATGGAAATACAATACTATCACCATGTATACTGCAACATGCAGCCAAGTGTGTGCTGACATGAGGCAATAAAAAAATAACTACAATTGGTAATTGAATTTACTTGCATCTGATCAAGTTCTTTGAGTATCATTTAAATTTTATAATCAATAAATTTAATATGGTAAACTGTTACTTATTCGTCTGGTTGTCTTACTAACAGGGTGACAAATTGTTCACCTGTAAATAAACTAGAGTCTATAGCAATGGTACCTATTTGAGGTTCATCAACATCTAATGTTAATAACTCTTTAATGTTCGATGTGCACAACAATATAATTGGATCGTGTGACAAAAATATATTTGGATCTTGTGACAAAAAATGTATTGCATCATGCTTCTCGAGAAACAACATCTTATTCTACCATGCTATGAAAGAACCAAAGAATGTTTTCATCTATGCCATCTGGTCAGAACGCATCTAGTCCAGTTCATACTAGCTGAAAATATGTGGTAAACCTAAGTCCAGAAAAGCAACGAGACGGAGGAAGTAGCTTGCTATGAAAGCGCGAGGGAAGGAGGACAATTTACTTGATCGGTCGACGAAGATGAAAGAGGTCGGCGATGCGTTCTCGACGTAGTTCGTCGAGGTCGGCCTGCACGTGCGGACGACCTTGATCTTCTCGGGGTTTTTGTGGCGTGTGGGATGCGGCGCACGGAGCTGTCGACGCCTCACCGGCAGGAGTCGATCTAGTCGACGACATGTGCGAGGAGGAGTAGATTATATACGAGGTCGACGCCTAGGTCGTCGTAACTTCCCTGTGGCCAATCTCGCGATCTATATTTTCCTCCGTTGAAGCGAGGCTGAACGTGGTCCTCAATCGTAGGGATTAGGAACAAATGGATTAGCACGATCCCAGAATTGTGTAACAGAACGGCAACTACTCCCGTGATCGACGTGCGTGTGATCGACGTGCATGGAAAGCGCAGCGTTGTGGGCTCCACAATATGGATCCGACACTTATTTGCGGTCTGGGCCGGCCCACCTACCTGCATTGTTTCTTCCCTCAAAATAAATATCATTGGTTCATCCGTAAAAAAAACTATTTGTGACACGTATTAGTTATTGTATACTTGTATATGTTCAACAATATTTATAGTATCTCTATCATTGCTACAATATTATACATGCATCGAGTGTTTGGGATCATTTCATGAGATCGTAGGTTACGCATAAACCACTTTCAGACCTGCCCTCCGGCAGACACGAATGGTCCTGCTTATACATGGTGCATGTGGAAGCATGCATGAGATGACCCCAACTTTTTGGAGCATCTGGGCTTGGCCAATGTGGTCCCCCAAGCAAGGTGTGCACGAATTCGGACACAAAACGCACGTTGCGTCACGTGGGGGCAGTGTTGTAGGGTTTTCTCGCAAGAAAACCCTAGAAATTGCATCGAGTGTCGCAAATGAACGATGCTTGTCATGCATGCAAGCCATGGTCATCGTAGGGTATGCATGTAGTTTGGGATCATTTGGTGGGACCATCAAGGAAAACCAATTTCAGACCTGACCTCCGGCAGACCTGAATGGTCCTGCTTGAACATGGTGCATGTGGAAGCATGCATGAGATGACCCCAACTTTTGGGAGCTTGTGGGCTTGGCCAATTTGGTCCCCCAGGCAAGGTGTGCACGAATTCGGACACAAAACGCACGTTGCGTCACGTGGGGGTAGTGTTGTAGGGTTTTGTCACCGGAAAACCCTAGAAAATGCATCGAGTGTCGCAAATGAACGAAACTTGTCACGCATGCATGCCATGGTCATCGTAGGGTATGCATGTAGTTTGGGATCATTTGGTGGGACCATCAAGGAAAACCAATTTCAGACCTGACCTCCGGCAGACCTGAATGGTCCTGCTTGTACATGGTGCATGTGGAAGCATGCATGAGATGACCCCAACTTTTGGGAGCTTGTGGGCTTGGCCAATGTGGTCCCCCAAGCAAGGTGTGCACGAATTCGGACACAAAACGCACGTTGCGTCACGTGGGGGTAGTGTTGTAGGGTTTTGTCGCCGGAAAACCCTAGAAAATGCATCGAGTGTCGCAAATGAACGATACTTGTCACGCATGCATGACATGGTCATCGTAGGGTATGCATGAAGTTTGGGACCATTTGGTGGGACCGTCAAGGAAAACCAATTTCAGACCTGATCTCCGGCAGACCCGAATGGTCCTGCTTGTAGATAGTGCATGTGGGGGCATGCATGAGATGACCCCAACTTTTGGGAGCATGTGAGGATGGCCAATGTGCCCCCTCCCCCCAGGCAAGGTGTGCACGAGTTCGGACACAAAACACACGTTGTGTCACGTGGGGGCAGTGTTGTAGGGTTTTGTCAACGGAAAAACCCTAGAAAATGCATCCAGTTTTGTAAATGAACGATACTCGTCATGCATGCTTGCCATGGTCATCCTAGGGTTTGCATACAGTTTGGTCTGAATTGGTGAGACCTAGTACATGGTGCATGTGGAGGTATGCATGCGACTGTCCCAACTACATTTGATTTAATAATATTTGAAGTTTCAAACAGAAAATAAAATTTATAATTTGGAATGAAGAATTGAAATAATGAAGAAGTGCAATAGAACTTAACATATTATCAATTACATTTTGGAAATATTTCGAATATAAAGAAGAGAACAAATATTAGAATGAAGAAGTGAAATAAAACAGAACATTTTATCTTACAAATTAAAAATATTTCAAAAATAATAAAGATAAGAAATATTAGAATTAACAATTAAAATAAAACACACCATTTTAGTTTATATTTCGTAAATATTATCAATATACAAAATAGAACGAACAAATGAAATAAAACACAACAGAATTTGGCATATTTTTTAAATTTTAGTAAACATTGTTAGAAATAATATAGAAAAAAAGAGACTTGATTTTAAATATTACAAATATAAACAAGAAAAGAAACAAAGAAAATTTAAAACGTATCAGCGAGCGGAGTAAGGCTGACCTGGGCCAGCCCGCCCGAATTGGGCCCAAGGCGGAGCCGCGCAGGGCACATCGCAGCGCACAGCCGTTGGGTGGTGGGAGTTTAGTCCCACCTCGCCAAGCGAGGGAGCGCTGCACCGGTTTATATACCCAGTTGCGACTCCCCTCTCAAGCTCCTATCAATTGCAGGCAGTACATTGCCTAACTCTCGTCCCTTCTGCCCCGTGGGCCCTACTAGCAGCAGAGATAATCTGCACCACGGGCCTGCACCCTGGCCCATGCACCGCAGGGTTCCTAGTCGTAAGAAGGCTGTGGAGTATGAATTCTCCTGCTCTGGTAGGTGGGCAATTTTTTTGGCATATTGCCATTGTGTATTGATTTGATCTTGAAATCACACACTAAATTATACACATGCTCACTTGCGTTCCATACACATATTTTTTTGCATATATGACAAGTTAATGTTTTGACCATCAAGTCATTTTTTCAAAAACTGGCTTAAGTTAGACCAAATGGCCCCTCCAGAATGCGGTCATCTTTTCGACCACCTCCAAATGACCTAAACTTTGGCACACATGATCTATTGCACAAACAAAGGTGGGTTCCAAAGGTTTTATATTTTTTGAATTTTTTATTAATTTATAATGCCCTCTGGACTGACCGGTCAAAACATCGGTCTATACCTCAGGGGGCATTGTAAATAATTCTTTTTCCAAATTTTCTTTCATAGCCATGATTGGCACATGTGGGTCACCATGTTCAAGAAAATTTGTGTGATTTAGAGGTGGTGGGAAAATCACATTTTTTTTCAAAAACTGGCTCAAGTTAGACCAAATGGCCCCTCCGGAATGCGGTCATTTTTTCGATCACCTCCAAATGACCTCAACTTTGGCACACATGATCTATTGCACAAACAAAGGTGGGTTCCAAAGGTTTTATATTTTTTTGAATTTTTTATTAATTTATAATGCCCTCTAGACTGACCAGCCAAAACATCGCTCTATACCTCAAGGCGGCATTGTAAATAATTCTTTTTCCAAATTTTCTTTCATAGCCATGATTGGCACATGTGGGTCACCATGTTCAAGAAAGTTTGTGTGATTTGGAGGTGGTGGGAAAAATCACATTTTTTCAAAAACTGGCTTAAGTTAAGACTAAATGGCCCCTCCGGAATGCGGTCATTTTTTTGACCACCTCCAAATGACCTCAACTTTGGCACACATGATATATTGCACAAACAAAGGTGGGTTCCAAAGGTTTTATATATTTTTGAATTTTTTATTAATTTATAATGCCCTCTAGACTGACCGGTCAAAACATCGGTCTATACCTCAGGGGGGCATTGTAAATAATTCTTTTTCCAAATTTTATTTCATAGCCATGATTGGCACATGTGGGTCACCATGTTCAAGAAAGTTTGTGTGATTTGGAGGTGGTGGGAAAAATCACTTTTTTTCAAAAACTGGCTTAAGTTAGACAAAATGGCCCCTCCGGAATGCGGTCATTTTTTCGACCACCTCCAAATGACCTCAACTTTGGCACACATGATCTATTGCACAAACAAAGGTGGGTTCAAAAGGTTTTATATTTTTTGAATTTTTTATTAATTTATAATGCCCTCTATACTGACCGGTCAAAACATCGGTCTATACCTCAGGGGGGCATTGTAAATAATTTTTTTCCAAATTTTCTTTCATAGCCATAATTGGCACATGTGGGTCACCATGTTCAAGAAAGTTTGTGTGATTTGGAGGTGGTGCGAAAAATCACATTTTTTCAAAAACTGGCTTAAGTTAGACCAAATGGCCCCTCCGGAATGCGGTCATTTTTTCGACCACCTCCAAATGACCTCAACTTTGGCACACATGATCTATTGCACAAACAAAGGTGGGTTCCAAAGGTTTTATATTTTTTTGAATTTTTTATCAATTTATAATGCCCTCTAGACTGACCGGTCAAAACATCGGTCTATACCTCAGGGGGGCATTGTAAATAATTCTTTTTCCAAATTTTCTTTCATAGCCATGATTGGCACATGTGGGTCACCATGTTCAAGAATGTTTGTGTGATTTGGAGGTGGTGGGAAAAATCACATTTTTTCAAAAACTGGCTTAAGTTAGACCAAATGGCCCCTCCGGAATGCGGTCATTTTTTCGACCACCTCCAAATGACCTCAACTTTGGTACACATGATCTATTGCACAAACAAAGGTGGGTTCCAAAAGTTTTATATTTTTTTGAATTTTTTATTAATTTATAATGCCCTCTAGACTGACTGGTCAAAACATCGGTCTATACCTAAGGGGGGCATTGTAAAAATTTCTTTCTATATTTTTGAAATTATATGAATTTATAATGCCCTCTTAAATTTGTTTACCTTTTTAATGCCCTCTTATATTTTTTGAATTTTTTTTATTTATTGAACTAGGTTTACAAGATGGCTAGGATGGCCCATGCTTTTGCTTTTGTTTATTTTTTTCCTTTTCCTTCACTTTACATAAAAATTACCTGAGCACTCCAAAAATAACATAAAAATTACATGACCCCTCAAATAATAACATACAAAAAATTCAAAAGGTATTTTTATCAAACACATCTTTTTGAATATGTATATTTTCTTTTCTTCTAAATTTATATTTAATTCCTTCACACTTTGATGATGGAATATTTGCTCTGTAATTGCAACATAGGTTCAAATGATGGAACATTTGATCTTTTTGCTTATTCAAATTATGAGTTGGTGGAATGTGTGAGGATGAACAATTATCAGTAACTTTACTAAACCCCATGTACTATAATTCATGACAGCCATTTTGGAACATTGCGGCATTCAATATTTGGTATAGTTGGCACATGGGCACAGCATGTTGCACTTGCCCACAGCATAGACAAGTGTTGCAGCATGTCTCAAGCAACACTGAAGCGCCATTTGTTTTTTTCGCACCATCGAAACAACAACTAAACATGAAGGAAGCATTCACCACCATTAAAGATAAGGCCACACATATATAGATTGCATTCTAATAGGTAGCAGGCAGTTCACAACAGATCCAGTTCAACCACACAATACATTACATTACATTAATATATCAAGTTTTCTCACAGTTCAGACCCAGATGCAGCTTTCCCAAAAGTAAAACATCATCAAATATACTGATGATGAGTACGGCTTCCAGCTTCCGATGATCAGCATGATGTACGACTACAGGTCAGGGTTTCTCAGGACCTTCAGGAGCGCCTTATGCTGACCAATGATCCTGTAGTCATGACTGGAGATCGATGTAGCCCGGCAATGTTCCATCAGATCCTCCAATAACCCAGACCTGGGCTTGGGCTTGCTGCAATAGGGGCACCGGTACTTTCCATTCCTCCAGTTGTAGTACTTGGCAGGTCCTTGGGCCCTGATCTTCAACACCTCCTTCTCTTCAAAGGACTCGAAGTTCCCCTCGACCACATCATCTCCAGATTCATACTGCACAAATTAATGACTGACATTAATACATTATGCATTCAAAAACTATAAACACATAATACTAACTCAATGCAGAAATAACATTTGAACTAGGCCTTACCTCGTACGGCTCATCTTCATCAGACTCATATGGGTAGAACCCAGTCTTGTCCCACTTCCTCTTGTTGCCCACAAGATCCTTCTCCTCCTGCTATATTGTCAAACAAGCACATCAATTAGAATGAATTGAATTGCAGTTCACAGAATGTCATTACAAACAAAATTGTGAATGTGAACCACATTGGTATGTTGCAAGTGACCAAATGCTTTCCTTATAAATACAGAATCTAAGCAATCAATCAACAGACAAATGATGTCCTTCATAAATACTAATGAAAATGCAAGCTGGATTCTTGACATTCCCTGGATATACCCAACACTTTACTTTTGAGGGAATTACCCCCCCCCCCCCACACACACACTACTTAATGGAAACATATAGTATATTTTGTTGCTAGGATCCTGCGTTGGAATGTTTACTTCACACTTTACATATAGTATATACTAATTACAGAAGCCAACTACAAATTTTAATATGCACAAATTACTGTTTTTGAGACAATGCAGCAAAGCTCCTACACATATTAACATAATGCAGTAGTTAATTAGGTACAACTTCAACTATAAATGCATACATCTCCAACAAACATCTAAAATTTCATTACTTACCTAAACAACAACAAATTATAATATATATGAATCTTGTATCATCTAAATCAATTCATTGGCACATCTTAATTAATGCATTCCAAATCAAATATGTTCCCATCCAGTATCATTGAACCACGGATCAAATCAAATAATCATAAATGTCAGCAGCATTGAACTACAGATCTAATAATCATATGACATCTATCTGACCTTAAATTCCCCCTTAAATAAGGTATTCATCCTCATACTAATTAAATTCTAACAAGAAAAAATTCAACTACTAATCTAATAAGCATCTGAAAAAACCCCAAGATGCTTTTATCTCTGAAGCAACGGCATTGCAGAGGATGTTCAATGCTGTCAACATCTCTGAAGCAACGACAAAATTCCTCTACTAACCCAAAGTAAATAAGCATAGACTGCCCCTTCCCCTCGACCATGCTTCCCCTCACCTTCAGAAGCCCCAATCCAGCACAAAAAAAATCCAGCCCTTGAGAAGCTCTTTTTGATTAGCATGACAACACCCGGTACATGAGCACATCCTTCACTATATTTACAACCAAACTAATGCACCATCTAATCACCTCACGTAGACAATTTCCAAAAACACAAGGCCATGCACAACCCATCTCATAGCCTCTGCCTGACAAGCATCAATCAAGCATCAAATAACTGCAACTATGACAACATGCATCAATCAAGCATCTAAGAATTGCAACTATGACAGCCATAATCCCTAGAACTAAGCATCCATTTAATTAATCATCAAGCCAAAGAACTAAAGCAGGCACCAACCCAAACCAATACAGAAGTATATATTTGACTCCAAACACCTAAAGAATTGCAAAAATTCCACTACTAATCTAATAAGCATCTGAAAAAACCCCATCCCTCAATCTGGCTACTTCTAACCTAATCTAATAATCATATGTGGTCCACCATTCTTGCACGAATCAAATACAGGAAAACCCTAATGCAGAGAAAACCCTACCTCCAACAAATCTAACCAAGCCAAAGTTCTGGCCACAAAACCTACAATCTAAAAACTACCAACTAAAAGTTAGCCGCAGATACCTTCTGCTCCGCTTCCTCCTCGCCGGAGCCGGCCTCCACCTTCTCCACCTTCTGCGCCTCGCCAGAGCCCGCCTCCACCTTTTGCGCCTCGCCGGAGTTGGCCAGAGCGGGCGCATCTGGCTGGACCGCGCCGCTGCGGCCCGCCCCCGACTTCTCCAGATCTCCAGCGGAGGGAGCACCGCGCTGGACGCCGGCATGCCCCCTCACAAAGGTGCCCGCAGCGATCTGCCGCGCCTGCTCCACTAGATCTGCGCCCCAATCTGGGCGCTCGCCTCCTGCGTCCGCCATTGCGATGGAGAGGATGCGGTGAGGGAGACGAGGAGGTTGGAGAGGAGAGGGAGTGGGGAGTGGAGAGAGGAAGACGATGCGGCGGGGGGAAATGGTGGGCGATGCGGCCGGAGGTGGTTGCCGTCCACATTTATATGATGGGACAGTTTTGGCAACTACCCGTGACACGTGCTGCCCCACGCGCGGGCGGCTTCTTTTTTTTGCGGGAGGGCGCGCGGGCGCGGGCGGCTTCACGCGTGCACGAAAGGCCGCCGTATACGGATGGGCATATGTATATGGCCGGGCATACGATCTAACCGGGCCCGTACGGGCCTCCCAGGGCTCCTCGACGGCTATACGCGGGGGCAACAAAGACGATCGTGCCCCTCGTTATGAACCGTTTTTGGTTCATCCTGGCCGTCGATGTGTTTTCCCACCCCGCGTTCAGCCCAGGGGGGGAGCACCGGAGCAGAAACGGGAAATTCGTGGATTCGTTGAGAAACCGCGTGACATTGTAATCGTCCCTGCACTTGGTACAAGCTTCGATACACTTGGTGAGGCCTGAAAACATGTGGGTTAAACTTTTTTTTACCTTTGACTTGCATCATATGTAAATACTTACAGTGGAGTATTTATATATTAAGATAAATAACACTAGGTAGTTATGATAACAATTTCCAAAATATACTCTTTTTAGAACTTTTTAATATGTAACTAGCAGCGTGTACCATGCATTTGCATTTCCGGATTTGTTATCAACAGTTATATTTCTGTATTTCCTACCATATTGGTTTCGAAATATCTTTTAGGGAAAGGATTTTTACAATCTCTACTGCTGGGAGGAGGGGTTCTGAATAAGATACGGAAGAGCAGAATGAATGTGGAGAGGACAAAATGCATGCAAGAAATTGTTTGTGCAGTACGCAACTGTACCCTTACTGGACTAAAATGTATTAATCTGTTTGCTTTTGGGATTCATCAAACTTGACCCATGGTGCTTGTTTGAATATGATTTTGTAGGGAAAAGCTGGGGTGGGGAACACCAGATCGTGCCGATAGGAATGCCCTGCACTAATAAGATTTAGGAATCTGAATCTGTACCTTCTCTCGATTCAGTGCCAATGGATATGTGAGTTTATTCTGAATACAACATCAACATACTAGGTGATTCTGAAATCTTTTCCTTCCATATAAATAGTTTCTTTCTGCATCCTCAAGTTACGTTATCTGAAACTTGTTGCGTTTAAGTTTCGTTCATGTTACTTAACTAGTTCTTAATGTCATCATGTACTATAGCTTTGAAAATTTTATGTGTTCTAAACTTAGTGCTGATTGTGATACTGATTCCTAGTTTAGACCAAATGTCTTCGCTCTCTAATATGAGTATGCCTCCCAGTCCAACTTCATCTGATATACCTCTCCCAGTCAGTAACGAATATAATAGATTGTCTCAACGTTTTTCTCGGTACAGACTTCTATTCCAGTCATTTCTACAGATGTTGATCACCAATTGGATTGTTCTAAAATTTTAGTTTTCTTTCTCACTTATTTTTGCTTACTTTTTTCAGTTGTCAAGAGAATGTAAATTATACTCATATCTGCTCACAGCCGATAGATGATGAACATGAGGGGGAACCAGATCCTCGTGATACTGCTGACTACAACAGATTTTCATAAGAATTCGAAGGGTACATACTTTCGTGTGATTTGTGTCATATGTATCTTTCTTTCGTACCCTGTTTCTATGACGGTTCTTTCTGTTATTTACGCCCTCTGTTAACATTATTTCAGATGGCACATCAGTCTTCATTCTACCGACGTCTCATTTGATTCACTTGATGTTCTGTCCGATGTTCCTCCCTTGGCATTCCTCAGTTTCACTCTATGCCTTCACCACAGTCACCTCAATCAGTGCATACTCATGCTTCAGATGATTCCACTATAGGCAATTAACGCTTGTCATCTTCTATGCCAATAGATGAAAAAATGATGCCGATTCGAGCAAACGTGCACTGGCAACTCATATGTAAATCCTCTACCTTCCTACAAATTTGCTGTCACGACTTTATAAATCTTGGCCTCTATATTTCTAATTTTGAAATTCTTTACCAGGTCACATGACAATTCCGTTCCACATGTTCAGCCAGCAGAGAATTCTCGGTTTTGTGCTCTCCAAAAATCATTACACGCCTATTCAACACGGACAACAGAAACTATTATGTGCCAATCTATCAGAACATGCTTAAATACTATCACCGAGGGATATAACTTCTACAATTAATACAACTGAGAGATGGGCTTTGGCGTCCGGTATGGAAAGAGTTGGAAGAATTCTAAGAAAATTCATGCAATGCAAGAATTCAGCTGCCTATGTGGAGTATGTGAATCTGGCGCCGCAGAACCCGAGGGGACGTGCCTGGGAGGTGGATTATGCGGTGTGAGAGGGGGAGGATGGAGTGTGACGGGGAGTGAGGTCAACCCGGCGTATGGAGACCAGGGACCGCTAACCCAAACTCATATAGAGACACACAAATAGATATGGTATAATTGCAGTTGGGCCGGATTTTTTTTATAGGACAATTATGCTCTTGGGCTTTAAGATGACCCAACGCTTCAACCGTTGGATCACCCAGATAATACACGCCCATTTGTGTACTATATATAATGCACTGTAAATTTCCCTTTTTAAAATGTAAAATACCATTTGCGAAACTTTTTGTGGAATTCATCCTAAACGGTATAACTTTACATGGTAGGGTTGACAAAATATTTTTCAATTACTTTATCCATGGCAGTAGCTTCCCTGTACAGTTCCAGCGCTTCCTCCATTGTATTGGCGTTTGATAAATGCCACAATCTTCTCTTGGGGTGAGGATGATCAGCTTCCAGGATCTCTCTCCGTAGAGTATAATCTCCTACGATCTCGGTTGCCTTCCCAATGAATGCAAGGGCATTGAGTGGATGGAAACCAGCAGCACCAAGTAGTAAGGTTCCAATGCGATCTGCCTCTATCTCCTTACTACATACATAAGAGACAATCATGAAGAGATTCTAATTAACATGAGATACTTACATGTGCTTGATATTAAACAAAGTAAGAAATTTCACTCTGCAAAAGAGTTCCCATGGGGGGGGGGGGCTCATCGTTAGCATACTAGTTAAGGCTGAACTCACGAAGTTCGATGTGGTGAGGGTCGGCTTAATTACTCCGTAATCAGGATGACCAATTTTCAAAATAAAATGATACTCCATCTATCCACATATATAGGGTCTAATACGGTTTTCAAGGTTGCATTTGACCATTGACAAGATTAAAAATACATGAAATAAACGATATAAAAATTATATCACTAGAAACTCTTATCAAATACGAATCTAACTGTATGCTTTGTGTAACACACATGTCATATACTTGGTCAATGATTAAAAATTTGACCCAAGACAAAAGTAATATACAAAGTAAATAAAAACAGAGAGAGTATTTCACATGAAAACAAGGATTGGCCACAGATCAGTCATTTTACAAACATATCATTATGTATTAAATCATCAATACGAACAATTAATGTGACATCTATCTAGAAGAAAAAAAAAAGTGAAGCGGCTATTATACATACCGATGTAAGAACCTCCGACGTAGGATTGCCGGTAACCACAGCCTGCTCATGATATCCGCCTGGTGCCTTGCAATGAGGTGCCCAACCTAAGCAAAAATGAGCGACAACAACGCTACGTCGTTAGATTGAATCCACTTGCTAGGAAGTAGGAACACCCTAACCCAGCATTGCACTACGTATTAGTACATAGCCTTAAACCCTAGGGTACGTACCTCATGTGCAAGAGCGAAGGCGATCTCACCGTCGGTCTTATACCAATCGAGCAGTCCGGTGAAGACTATAATCTTGCCACCGGGCGCGGACCCTGCAGTGGCGTTACCATGTGTCGCAAGGACCAGCTCCCAGCTGCCGTTGAGGCCATGGAGGTGCCTCGTGTGTGGCTGCGGTGCCCACGGCTTGTTTCCTTTCTGAGTGACGCGGAGCATGGGGGCGTCGCGGCTGTTGTAGACGCCCAGGCCACGGTTGGCGGCGTGGATGATTCTCTCGGCGATGCGACGGACGCGGACGCTGTCCGGATGGCATGGGTCCACTGTCTTATGCCTGTGCTTGGCCATCTCCTCGGCGAAAAGGGACTCGCCGAGGTCGCGCTCCTCCTTGGGAGATAGGACGACCAGGTGGGAGCGGTTGGTGCAGGGCACGACCTCGCGGTCGCATGTGGCCATCATCGCGGCGCTCAAGCCGATCGCCATCGCCGCGGCGACCTTCCGAGGGTCGTCGTACCAACGGTATTGCCGACCAAACTGCCGCGCCATAGTCGACGCTGGGCGACGGAGTAGAGCAGGCGTGACGCGGGAGGCAGAAGAACACCAGTGAAGCAGGCGCTGCGGGGCGGCCGGAGCTCTGCAGCGGCGGAGCATCTGGGAGAGCGCGCACCACAAACGGCTCATGGTCGGTCGATAATACGCTGGTTCTTATGGGAATTTGCAGGCGGTTCTATCGATCGAGTAGGAGGCTCTTCGCCTTTCGTGTTTGAAAGTAGTTTAGTCTGGTCGATCCTAGCTACGTACTTATATTATACTACTATATATAACAGGCTAACGGTGTGGCCTGTCGCGACTCGGAGCCCGGTGGGTGGGTGGCTGGACGAGTCGGACTGCCCGGCGGCCCGGCCGTATCGGAGGCGGGGGCAAAGCTACGCGTCGGCAACCGTCAGATGTATAGCTATCCAGACGTTGTTCTCGTCATCGCAACAATGATAGTGTTGCAGAAATACTTTACCATAAATACTACTTCCTCCGTTCCTAAATATTTGTCTTTCTAGACATTTCAAACAGACTACCACATACGGATGTATGTAGACATATTTTAGAGTATAGATTCATTCATTTTGCTCCGTATATAGTCACTTGTTGAAATATCTAGAAAGACAAATATTTAGGAACAGAGGGAGTATGTTGCAGAAATCATTTGCAACATAGATGATGTTGTAGATTTTTTTCCTTCATTATTTTTTGCAACATGGGTGCTGTTGCGGGAAAAATTTGCAACACAAACAATGTTGCAGAGAATATTTGAGTTTTTTTCATCTTTATCTTTTGCAACATGACTGTTGTTGCGGAAGAAATTTTTGCAACACACATAATGTTACAGAAGAGAGACACAAGGGACACGCATACCCGTGTCACACAGAGAAGACGGCACATCACTCGCATGCGATCCACCGGCTGAAGGTAAGCATTTCCCAAATAAAAAATACATCTATAGGTCGTATCAAATAGTGGTCGATCGGGGCCTGCGCTAGCTAGCTCAAACCGAAATGTGGCCTAGCTCTTGCTCTATGTTTTCCGATAGAAACGCAGCACTGCTACAAGGGAAGAAAACGGACGAAATTTCCAAAATTTCAAAGGTGAACGAAATATTTGTGGTACGTGCTGGAAAATTTAGCATTTTTTGATTAATCTATTCCACGAGTAGATAATAAATATGACAATCATAGTATGAAACTCATACCGATACCCAAACATGTGAGCATGTATAGTACATAGAACCGAAACATCTATGAACACAATATATACGGCTAGCACATGAACGGGCAAATAGGGGACTGACAAGTCATACCCTCTGGTTGGCTAGGCCAACGCGGTGGCAGTAGTATCCTCAGCGTCGTCCATGGCCTCTTTCTTGGCGGCTTCATCGTCGGCCATGGGGTCAATGCAATGGAAGTAGTCGAAGCACATGAGGACGGAGACGGAGACATATAAGGAGCAGTCATGCGGAGAGGCTCCCCAAAACCTTATTGCCCTTCTCTCGGGTAAGATCTCAAAGGACGGGGTTCCGAAGGCAGCTGCTCTCCGACGAACCGTGCACATGGTGGCCGGGATGGGATCGCCGGAGGCGGCACAGTGAGAGGAACAGTAGATAACAGTTAGGGTTGCGCGAGGAGGGAACGAGTGTGTGTTTCGGCCGCACTAGCCAACTCTATGAAGAGACCACGGTTTAACGTCTCGGACGGTGACACTTCAGTTAGTGACTCGTTAATTAATTTGAGATTAATTTACCATTCCCAATGTGGTGGCACTTTAGCGTCGGTTCGTGCTGAACCGGTACTAAAGGGGGGGCCTTTAGTGACCACCCTTTAGTGCCGGTTATGGAACCGGCACTAAAGGCCCTTACGAACCGGCGCTAAAACTCCGTTTTCTACTAGTGGAGGCGAGGCGGGCATGTGTGGGGAATTTTTCCCATTGAAACTTTTTACTTTTTGACAGTATGTTGGTATATTAGGTCTGCACATGACAATCTAAGCAAAGGATACATGAGAGCAGGGTATATAACAGGATAAGCATGCAACTCATAAGATACCAAAGTACTAGATAGACATAGATAATGATAAGATAAAGATAAGGTAGCATATGTCTCACACCATATGTCTGGAACTTAGGTCTCACTGGCACAAAACCAAATAAAGCAAACGGCGAGAAAACACAACGACACCACAAACCACAAAGACACACTCGCAACAGCAACAACACAAATCCCTAAACTCTCTCCCCCTTTGGCATCGAGACACCAAAAGGGCAAAGAGCGTTACTACGGCTCCAGGTGATAGCAAGCTGAGGATCTCGAACATCATATCCCAGCGGGATCGTTTGCACCTCCATCATTGGTCGGAAACTGCTCTGTGTTTGAATCGGTCCACTGGCAATGCTGCTGAACCCATTCCTCCTCATCAGTGATCCTCTCCTCAGATCCGCTGTTAACAGTGGCACCCAACTGGCGCATGAGCTCCTTGTGACGTCTGCGGGCCTTCTTCTCAAAGACATGAGACATGTACTGGCCATGAGACTCCATGCAGAAAAGTTTCTTCATCTTGCGCTTAATCCTTTTAGCCCATGAGGGCTCCACACCGGAGGGCTCATAGTCCTCATCCTTGTCGGCCCCAGCCTCGTCCTCGGACTCCATGTCAGCCTTAGAAGGTGGATCATCAGATCGAGGGGCCTGGGTGCCCCAGTTGTCCTTCTTCCTCAGACGCTTGATATCATGAGAAATCAACTCTCCAGTTTCCAGCGCAGTCCTCGGATAGTGATGTGCCCAGGCCTTCTCAATGAGCCGCATGATGAAAGGACCATAGATCGGGCACTTGCGCTCAGAAACGGAAGAAAGAAGTTCAGACCACATAACATGACAAATGTCCAGGGACTCTCCAGTGTTTGCTTCCTTCTCATGCTGGCAGAAGAGAAGCATGTCCACGAGATAGGAGTGGACCATATCCAGATTCCCAATGCGCGGGAAAAGAGTCTCTCGGAAGACACGGTGAAGGATGTCCAGATAGGTAGACAACTCATAGGTTACCTTCTTTGTCTTGGGGTTAACCTTCTTAGAACAGTAGGGCCAGAGGGCTTGCTTGTGAGTGGAGGTGACATTGCGGTGAGGACGGAAGCCGACTGGATTCTCAAGCCCGTGATCTTCCACCCCAAGTAACTCCATGAAGGCCTTCCACATGACAGTGAGCAACTTGCCATTTGTCATCCAAGTCAGAGTCCTTTCTGCATCAGTTCCAAGATGGACAGTGGCATAGAACTGGCATATGATATCGGCATCAAAGTCCTTGTTGAACTACATGATTCTGAGAATGTTCAACTGAGTGCACATTTGAAGGGCTTCGCCAAAGTACTCAGGGTCCTTTTCCATAGGATCGGTGTCGATGGAACGAACATCAACAAAGTGATTCTTCTTAGCCTTGATCACATCAAAGAAGATGGCGAACTGAAAGCGATTCCAGAACGGGCGGTTGACCAAAGTGGGATCTTGGTCTTCCTCATAGGGGTTGCAGCGACGCTTTGCCCAAAATTCCTTGGTAGTCATCTCAGACACTTTCTTTGCCTTTGGCTTGCTTGCCGATCTCTTCGTGAGATGAGGCGGCGGTGAAGCACTTGAGGTAGCACCCGCTGGCGGCGGTGGAGCACTAGTGGAACCACCTGCTAACTCAGATGTGCGGTAGCACTTTGACGTTGCACGACCGGGGTTGACACGGCGGATCTGCTGCTCAGGATGATCATCACCTAGAACCAAACACACGAGCAAAAGAAACAACACGAAAAGCCACCAAACAAAACAACAAGGATCAAAACATGGTAGGAAATGATGGAACTGGGCATGGAGAGGTAGTGCCGCGACCCAACCGCGGCAGTACCGCTTGCGCGGTAGTACCGCTCGAGGCGAGGAACGGCGGTTCCCTTACTGCCGTGGACAGATCCAGCACTACCGGAGATGCCAAATTTGAAAATAAGCCTACCAAACTTCAATCCAAAGGGCCTAGAAGCCATCTCCATCCTACTCAAGCCTCGACTTAGCCAAAAGACGAGTAAAACAATGCCTATTGCCCCTAAAAACTAGATGCAAGATCTAGGCAAAGGGAATGGGATCGGAGGCAATACCAGCATCCATGGCTAGAGGACGTGGTGGGGATCGACTCCACCGGAGGAAATGGAGAGGGACGGCACAAGACGGCGGCCGGCCGAGGCCTTCCTACGGCGAGGCGTCGCTGGAGCGACGAAGAAGGCGAGCGAGTGGGGGAGAATGGGTATGGGGGAGAAAACAACTCCCCCTGCCCTGACATAACCCCCCTGCCCGCCCCGCAGCGGTAGTACCGCTGGGGTGCGCGGTAGTACCGCTTGACGCTTATCAGCGGTAGTACCGTGCACGCCGCGTTAGTACCGCTCTGCCGCAAAGAGGACAGGCCAAAAGGCTTAGCTCAAGAAAAAGAGATTGAAACGAAAGCGAGAACTAACACACACACAAACCGACAAAGACAAACCTCTCCAAGAGAGGGCGGTGACCGAGGCCACCTATGTTTGAGTCCAGAGGTATGGCGCTGCGAAGATTTTAACCTTGGGCCCATGACCAACACTCATCTTTGAAGCACAAGTACCATAAAAAATGGCTAATGTGGAAGAGTTTTATTAGTTTATGCATTATGGGGGAGGGAAAGTTCATTGAGAGAACAACAGTCCCCCTATGTCCATGCCTACACCTAAACTAGACAACAAGTTGAGTGTGGTGGGGAGTGCAAGGGTTCAAGTCACATTGCTTGAATCAATGATATTTAGCTCATGCCTTAACTCGCGAAATCTTGCTCCATCCAAAGGCTTCGTGAAAATATATGCAAGATTATCAAGAGTGTTGACATAGTTGAGCTCGATCTCCCCTCGCCTAATATGATCCCGGATGAAGTGATACCGAATCTCAATATGCTTTGTCTTGAAGTGTTGCACCGGGTTGAGAGAGATCTTGATGGCACTTTCATTGTCACACCAAAGAGGCACTTCGTCACAAATGACACCGTAATCTTTTAAAGTTTGCCTCATCCATAGAAGTTGTGCACAACAACTACCGGCAGCCACATACTCCACTTTCGTGGACGAGAGAGATACGCAACTTTGCTTCTTGGAAGACCAACTCACCAAAGAGCAACCAAGAAATTGGCACCCTACGGAAGTGGACTTCCTATCTACTTTGTCTCCCGCCCAATCCGAGTCCGAATAACCTACAAGCTTGAAGTTTGCTCCCCTTGGGTACCATAAGCCAAAGTTTGGGGTATGAGCCAAATATCGAAAGATTCACTTGACTGCCACAAATTGACTTTCCTTAGGTGCGGCTTGAAACCGTGCACAAATTCCCACACTCAACATGATATCCGGTCTAGATGCACAAAGGTAAAGCAAGGAGCCAATCATGGAGCGATATACCCTTTGATCCACCACTTTACCATTGGGATCAATGTCAAGTTGGCACCTGGTGGGCATGGGAGTGGAAGCCGGCTTGACATCACTTAGCTTGAATCTCTTGAGCATATCTTTAGTGTATTTGGCTTGGTTGATGAAGGTTCCTTCTCTCCTTTGCTTCACTTCGAACCCGAGAAAGAACTTCAACTCTCCCATGGAAGACATCTCAAACTTTGAGGTCATGAGAGCGGCAAATTCCTCATTGAAAGCTTTGTTAGGGGAACCAAAGATAATATCATCAACATATAATTGGCACACAAACAACTCCCCTTTGACCTTCTTAGTAAAAAGAGTGGGGTCGATTAGCCCAACTTCAAAACCACGGTCTTGTAACAACTCGGTAAGGTGGTCATACCACGCACATGGGGCTTGTTTAAGGCCATAGAGTGTCTTATCGAGTTGATACACATGATCGGGAAAGTAGGGATCCTCGAACCCGGGGGGTTGCTTGACATATACCAATTCATTAATCGGACCATTAAGGGAAGCACTCTTCACATCCATTTGTTGTAACTTAAAGTTATGATGAGAAGCATATGCAATCAACATGCGAATGGATTCAAGACGAGCAACGGGGGCAAAGGTTTCACCGTAGTCGATACCCTCGACTTGGGAGTAGCCTTGTGCTACCAAACAAGCCTTGTTGTGAATGATAATCCCATGAGCATCTTGCTTGTTCTTGAATATCCACGGTTCCAATGACATTGTGGTTCTCCGTTGGCCTTGGCACCAATCTCCACACTTTGTTGCGTTTGAAGTTGTTGAGTTCTTCATGCATGGCATTGAGCCAATCCGGATCTTCAAGCACCTCATAGACCTTTTGGGGTTCAACACAAGAGACAAACGCGTGATGTTCACAATAGTTTGCTGATTGTCTACGAGTGCTTACCCCCTTTCTTAAGATTACAAGCACATTTGTCATGAGATGATCCTTGGTGGAGATCTTGGAAGCAATCTTAGCGGCATGATGCTCCAATTCCTCCTCGGGGGTGAGACGTGGAGTGGTCACTTGATCATCTTGAGCGTCGTCTTGTGCTTGTTCTTGATCTCGAGGAAGCTCTTGATCTTGAACTTGCTCAGAGGAGAGAACTTGGCCTTGGGCATCACTTGATGTAACAACACCATCTTGAGATTGACCTTGCCCTTGGTCTTGTTCTTGAGGTTGAGGGCCTTCACTTTGTTCTTTGGAAGCGTGTGGGTCTTGGGTTGGTGAAGGTTCCACTTGAGTGGAACATTGTCCTTCTCCTTCGGCCACAAGGGGTTCCTCAATGGGTAGGATATGACCAACACCCATTCTTCTTATGGCTTGGGGAGGAATTTCATCACCTACACCACAAGTACCACTTTGCTCCACTTGGGAGCCGGTATTCTCATCAAACTCCACGTTACACGTTTCCTCAATAAGTCCCGTGGACTTATTGAGAACACGGTAAACATGAGAGTTTGTAGCATAACCAACAAATATGCCCTCATAAGCTCTAGCCTCAAATTTAGACAAACAAACACCTTTCTTGAGAATGAAACACTTACACCCGAACACTCGGAAGTACTTGAGGTTGGGCTTGTTACCGGTGAGTATCTCATATGTAGTCTTGTTCAAGCCTTTGCGGAGGTAGAGCCGATTAGATGCATGACACGCGGTGTTGATGGCTTCGGCCCAAAAGTTGTAGGGAGACTTGCACTCCGCCATCATGGTCCTTGCGCATCCATCAACGTCCGGTTCTCCCTCTCCGCTACACCATTTTGTTGAGGGGTATAAGGTGCGGAATATTGATGCTTGATTCCCTCATCACTCAAAAACTCATCCAAGGTGTAGTTCTTGAACTCGGAGCCCTTGTCACTTCTTATAGTCAAGATCTTTGTATTGTGTTGTCGTTGAGCTTCATTTGCAAAGTCGATGACGGTTTGTCGGGTCTCGCTCTTCCTCTTGAAGAAATATACCCAAGTGTATCTTGAATAGTCATCCACAATCACCAAGCAATACTTTCTACCACCACTACTATCAAAGTATGGAGGCCCGAAGAGATCCAAATGAAGGAGCTCCAAAGGCCTCTTCGAGTAGATGATAGTCATGGGAGGGTGAGCCTTCTCATGTAGCTTTCCTTCGATACAAGAACTGCAAGAACGATCTTTGGCAAAACTAACATTTGTTAGTCCACGGACATGGTCCCCCTTGAGAATACTTTGCAAAGATCTCATATTGACGTGGGCTAAACGGCGATGCCAAAGCCATCCCACGTCAACCTTAGCCATTAGGCATGTCGCGGTCTTAGTGGGTCGCTCCGAAAAGTTAATCACATAGAGACCGTTCTCGACATTCCCAACAAAGGCTACTTTAAGAGTCTTGCTCCACAAGAGGGCCACGGTATCAATATCAAAGAAAGTGGCAACGCCCATAAGTGCTAGTTGACGAACGGAATGTAAATTGTATGCAAGGGACTCAACAAGCATGACCTTCTCGGTCGTAAGATCATGAGAAATGACAACTTTGCCAAGTCCCAATACCTTAGGGGATGAGGCGTCACCCGACTCGACGTTGGTGGGCATGGATGGAATCTTTTGCACGTCCACCACCAAGTCCTTGCTTTCGGTCATATGATTAGTAGCTCCACTATCGAGAAACCATGATCCCTCACCGGAAGCAAACACCTACAAGAGATCAATGCTTGGTTTTAGGTACCCATTTTGTAATGGGTCCTTTGATGTTAGTCACAAGGGTCTGAGGAACCCAAATAGACCATGCAATGTACTCATAAGGAGAACCAACGAATTTGGCATAAACATGCCCATCTCTAGCACGACACAACACATAAGAAAGGTTAAAGTTGCCGGCTTTGTTGGGAATGGAAGCGTTGCCTTTCTTGGCATCACTACCCCTCATGGAGTTCTTCTCCTTCTCCTTAGTAGCACCCTCTCCCTCCTTCACAAAAGTTTGCTTGAGAGGAGGAGGTCGTTTGGGCTTGTCATTCTTCTTCTTGTCCTTGGACTTAGGCACGTACCCAATCCCTTCCTTGGCCACAACTCCCTTTTGGTTGGTCAAAAGGTCATTGACATTCTTCTCGCCTTGTATGCAAGACACAAGACCTTTCTCAAGTTGCACCTTTAGCTTAGCGTTCTCCTCAACAAGATGCACATGCTCACAACATGGGTTAGTAGCATTTGCATTATCAATTAACATCATACGAGGAAAAGTGGCTTTCTCCTTGGTTAGCTTTACTTGAAGTTGATCATGAGACTCTTTGAGGCTAGCATGAGCACCCTTCAAGACCTTGTGAGCCTTGTCAAGTACATCAAACTCCTCTTTGAGTCTAGCAAGATCAACCCCAAGCTTGGCCATCTCGGAGTTTAGCACACGGGAGACAACAAGAGCACGATCAAAATCTTTTTTTAACTTAGCATGATCAACGTTGTGTGACTCCTCAAGAGCCAAACGAAGACCACGCTCTTCCTCAAGAGCATTGGAAAGATCCGAAATCTCATCGGCATAGTCATGACTATGCCCCTCCATCTTGGAGATAGTATATTCGTGAGCCTCGATCATGTCATTGGCTTCACCAAGTTGTTCCAAGAGAGCAACAAAATGGTTCTTGGATTTACCCCTGAGTTTATTTATACCCATAAAGGACTCAAACTCATTTTCCTCCACATTGGATCCCTCATATTCATCAATGCAATCCGTCAAGGAAAGATTATTAATGATGGTAGTTTTGAATTTAGGGGTTACCTTGTTGGTGGAATTAGCCATCAGACACTTGGCGCTGATGTTCTCATTGGGTGAGTCGAAGAGAGACACTCGTGGAGTTTTTGCAATGGCAACGGAGGCCATGGCAACCGACTCACCATCTTCATCATTATCATCATCCTCATGGTACTCTTCTTGAACCACCAACGCCTTGTGAGGGGTCTTCTTGGTGAAGTTGCTCTTGTTGGGGAAAGACTTGGCTTTGTCCTTTCGGATGAGCTTGCCACCATTGTCTTCCCTCTTCTCATACGGACACTCCGCAACAAAATGGCTCACATTGCCACAATTGTAGAAAGTCCTCACACTTTGCTTGCTCTTCGTGCCACTTGAGTTGTTCTTGTTGAAGTTTGGCCTTGAGTTCTTCTTGCTCCAAAATTTCCTTGAAGCAAGTGCCATGTGTTCATGATAGGCATACTTTGTATCTTCGGGGTTGCTTTCCTCTTCTTCCTCTTCTTCTTCTTCTTCTTCTTCTTCTTCTTCTTCTTCTTATTATTATTATTATTATTATTATTATTATTATTATTATTATTATTATTATTGTTATTATTATTATTCAACACAAACCTTGGCCTTCAATGCAAGGTTGGGCTTGTTTGCCCTTTGAGAGCGAAGCACCGCATTGTCGGCGGTCTTGTCCAAGATGTTCATAGCCACAAACTCATCCAACACTTCACTTGAGGTTAAGATGTGGAAGTCTGGCCTTTGACGAATGACGGAGGACATGGCCTTCTAGTAAGGCATCATTGCCTTGAGGAATTTGCACTTGATCCAATTGTCATCTGTGTCCTTGCTCCCATGATCTCGGAGTGAGACCGCGAGTTTGGTTACTCTCCGATAAAGCTCACGAGGTTCTTCATCTTCTTTCATAGCAAACTCATCGGCTTCATCTGGCACTACTTTATAGTTGGAGCGTTGAATGCTTGCGCTTCCCCGGTAAAGAGAGACAACACAAATCCATGCATCTTTGGCCAAGGTGAATGGCCGAAGATGAGGTAGATCTTCGGGTGGAATAGCACCTTGGATGATGAAGAGATCATTCTCATTGAATTGATTATCCACGGCTTCTTGAGGAGTGATGTTGCTTGGGTCATGCGGATAGAAACCTTCTTCAATGATTCTCCAAAGATTAGTATTCACATGATTTAAATGATGCTTAAAGCGATAAACCCAATAATCAAAGTCCTCATTTTTCACAATCTTAGGGGGAGGACCGGCATGATTCAAATGAGTGGAAGGAATCGGTCCACCATAAACAAGTGGTGGTTCCACATGGGCAAAGATGTCGGTGCCATTTTTACCACTAGAAGAAGGAGCCTTTTCACTACTAGCTTCCCCCTTGTCAGAGTTAGCATCTGTCACCTTGTCAGTGGGATCACCCACTTTCAATGGTGCGGTGGATAGTTTAAGCCCTTCAATGAATTTAGTAAACATGCTTTCGACCTTGGTCGTCATTGAGGTTTTCAATGTCTCCAAGGCTACATTGAATTCCTCACAGGAGACCGAGGTTCCCCCATCACCCGTAGACGAGATCGGATTCACACCGGAGTGCTCCTCCACACCGTCTACGGTGTCAACCATACTCTTCGGACGGAGAAGTCCTTAGTAAAGAGATGAGGCTCTGATACCGATTGATAGGATCGATATGGTTGACTAGAGGGGGGTGAATAGGCAACTAACAATTTTTAGCTTTTCTTTACCAAATTAAACTTTGCATCAAAGTAGGTTGTCTAGATGTGCAACAAGGTGAGCAACCTATATGATGCAACAACAACGAGCACACAAGCAAACAAGAGACGTAACACTAATAAGCTTGCACAAGTAAAGGTAAGAGATAACCAAGAGTGGACCCGGTGAAGACGAGGATGTGTTACCGAAGTTCCTTCCTTTTGAGGGGAAGTACGTCTCCGTTGGAGTGGTGTGGAGGCACAATGCTCCCCAAGAAGCCATTAGGGCCATCGTATTCTCCTCACACCCTCACACAATGCGAGATGCTGTGATTCCACTATTGGTGCCCTTGGAGACGGCGACCGGACCTTTACAAACAAGGTTGGGGAAATCTCCACAACTTAATCGGAGGCTCCTAACAACACCATGAAGCTTCACCACAATGGACTATGGCTCCGTGGTGACCTCAACCGTCTAGGGTTCTCAAACACCCAAGAGTAACAAGATCCGCTAGGGATTGGTGGGGGAATCAAATTTCTCTTGGTGGAAGTGTAGATCGGGGCCTTCTCAACCAATCCCGAGCAAATCAACAAGTTTGATTGGCTAGGGAGAGAGATCGGGTGAAAATGGAGCTTAGAGCATTAATGGAGCTTTTGGGGGAAGAGGTAAGTCAACGAAGAAGAAGAGGACCCCCTTTTATAGAAGGGGATCCCATCCAACCGTTACCCCCAAAACATCGCCGCACAAGGCGGTACTACCGCAGGAGGCAGCGGTACTATCGCTGGACCCAACGGTACTACCGCTCCCTTGCGGTACTACCGCCCAGCCTGGGAGGGCTCTAAGAGAGAGCAGGAAACATGCCCAGCGCGGTACTGCCGTGGTGGTAGGGCGGTACTACCGCCCACGAGCGGTACTGCCGCAACTACCACCGCTGCACAGTGCCGCTCAACCCGACACGAGATGTGACCCCCTCGAGTCGACGCGGTAGTAGCCTGGTACCGCAGCGGTATTGCGGCTGACAACCACAAGCGGTACTACCGCTGGGTACCGCGATACTACCGCTCGGACAGAAAACAACACAACTGCAGAGGGAATGAGCTCTCTAGACGAAGCGGAAAAGCTCGGAGGGTGAGGAAAGGATGTGTACGTGTTGATTCCACCCAAGCCCTACTAAAGTGGACCTCCTCTTGATAGTACGGTGACTCTTACGAAACTAGTCCACCAAACAAGAAACGAAAGAGCTACACCGTCTTGAATAACACTCCGAGGGGAAAGAAACCATCTCGTGCCAAAGGGTGAATCTCTGAAATGCTCAAAGCACATGATTAGTCCGCAAACATGTTGTCATCAATCACCAAAACTACATCGAGAGAGATATGCCTTAACAACCACAACCTTTCCCCTTCCCCGTCGCCCACGAAGAGGAAAAAAGGATGTGTGTTCTCCTGAAACGTAGCAATCCAGGATACTGGCCCAAAGCGGGTTAGAGTGCGTCAACATCGATGTTGAGGGACACAAACATCGATGTTGAGAAAACAAAACAAAAGATGGTTTGTTGAGGGAGCACTATTTTTGAGATGTCCTTATTGGTGCCTTCAGCGCTCTTTCCTTAACCGGTGCTTGTGCACCATCTAAGCAGGCCGGCAGCCCATAGTGGTCAATCCCGCGCTCTTGTTGCTCATCTGGCATCGATGACCACAAGGAAAACACGTTTTGATGCACCGATTACCATGACTAGCCAGGCCTTTTATCTACTACTATAAAAGACTCAGTTGGTGATGATAGTGTGTCTGTCATCCGTCTTTTCTAACCATTAGATATGCATCTAACGGCTGTGAAGTCAGCTGTGGCATTTTTGCAAGAATACCCCACTTCTCTGCTCCAATTTGCAGAAAACCCCTTAGTATCTTGAAACTAACCACATCCCTCCCTCACTTCGTCAAAACAATCCCAGGAATATATTTTGAGTGAAACACAATATATTTTTAGTGATATATATGTATACGAAAACTAGAGTGTTTTTCTTTCAAGTTTGTGAACATGTATTATTCTACTTTGGATCCGTTGCAAACGCACGAGCACATTGCTAGTTTTATTTCTATTTTCCTTTTTCTTTTTGTCCTTTCTTTCCTCTTTCTTTTTCTTGTTTCAAATTTAATTATCTTTTTCCTCTTTTTTCATTTTTGTTAATTTTACTCGTATTTGAAAAAAATCATAATTTCAGAAAATGTTCAAATATAAAGAAATTGGTCCTTTAAAAAAGGGAATTTCAAAAGAAAAATTGTGTGCCAAAATATCTTAACTTATTGCCAAAAATGTTCCAAATCTTCAAAGTTTTTTCAAATTAAATAAACTGTTCGAATGTTTCTAAAAATATATTTTTTCAATATGTGTGCAGATTTTTTTTCCCAGATCAAGATTTTTTTCCCAGATCAAGATTCTAAACTGTTCGAATGTTTCCAAATATATTTTCTGTTAAGAATTGCAAAAAATATTCCCAATTGAAAATTTTGTTCACAGATCAAGATTTTTTTTGTGTTTTCATATTTTGTGAGTTCCAAAAAAATTCACGTTTTCAAGTTTTTCTCAAAATTTCAAGAATTGTCCCTGCTTTTAAGAAATTATTCAAAGGTTTAAAAATTTCTCCATTAAAAAACATGTTTTTAAAAGGATCAAAAGTTTTAAAATGTACATGTCTTATTTTTAGTTATTTGATTGCGAAAACATGTTCGAGTTTTTGAAAAATAATTCACATTTTTTAGAAAGGTTCGTGATTAGAAAATATTCATTATTATTATTATTATTAAATTTCAAAAAATGTATCAGATCTTTTGCCCGTGATAACACTTAATGTTCTGTGATGCCACGATCCCTCATAAGCTTAATTAGCTAGCGACGTGAGGTCAGTAGCAGGATGTGCTGTTGGGCTCACTTGTTTTTGGGAATTTTTACTATCGCATCTGTAAGTGGGCCGGGCCGGTCAAGCTTGCCCTGTGCGTAGCTGCCGCACTGAGCGGGGTATAGGACCTCGCGACCGCGAATGCCAGTTAACAGATGACCATTAACCAAAGCACCTTGACCAAGATCGTTGCCCATAAAAGAAGTTCGCAAATTCAATTTATTTCACAACCATGACGAAATGTTTGCCAATTAGAAATAGTTCACAAAATTGGGAAAGAAAATCATAAAACTTGAAAAAAGATCATGAATTTGACACAAAAAAGTAACGGATTTGAATAAAAGTTCATGAATTTGAAAAACAATTCACGCATTTGAAAAAATATGTGATTTTGAAAAGAAATGAAAAAAAATATCACAAGATATGAAAAAATATTCATGATTTTTTAAAATAACCACGGATTGGCAAAATGATTTTTTAACAAAGAAGAAAAAATAAAAGGCCAAAACATATCACGGATTGGCAAAATGATTTTTTAACAAAGTTTTCAAGTTATATTTTTTTTCTTCTAAAAACCGACCATAAGTTTTCTTTAGATCACCATAAGGTTTGTTTAGTTGAGTGTAAGCCATGTCCCATGTGGGCCACACCTTACTTCGTATCAATCATGTTCAGTGGTCACTGCTGATCAGCATGACTCGGTCGAACCTCGAGTCAACCCGGTCCGTCTCGGTGCGCGCTGAAACCTGTGCCGGTGGCCGGTAGGGGCCCATCTCTAGGCCGCAGCCACAACCTCCTCCCTCTCGGCACGTCTCTCTCATGAGATGGATCATGGCCAGAGGAGAGCTTCACTCGTGCCGCCGCCGCATGCCCTTCTCCCCCAGGTATGCCACCTTGCTCCTTGCCTGTGGGCAAGAACGCCGACGACTTGTCTTATCATTGTTTGTTTTATTATATATTCTTATTTTCCTTCTTGTTAAAGGGTAATACCACAACCACTAATTCATTCTTTATTAGAAAACTTTATTTTTTTATTTGTGTTAGTTTTTTTTGTTTTTCTTTTTAAAGGGTAATATCAAAGCCACTAATCTTTCTTAGAAAATTTCATTATTTTAATTTGATTTACTTTCTTAGTTTGTTTTCTCTCTTTTATAATGGTAATATCAATAGTATTAATCCATTGCTTTGTCACAACAACGGTGCCATGGAAGAGGTGGTGTGACGAGAAGAAGAAAGCCTTGGCAGGAGGAGCTGGAGAAGTCCCTATGCACACGAGGTTTATAAAAAGCAGGAGCGAGAAGGGGATTGGAGCGGTGTCTCTTCGTCACAGCAACAGTGCTCACTCCCTTTTTCTTGTTCCGAATGAATATATTTTTCATCATTTTATTTTAACCATGTTCACCATATTTTTCAAGGATGTGACACAATCTTTCATGAGAGCCGATGAAAGAATCTTGGCGAAGGCCAACATTTACGAGGTGCCCCCTCGCGAAAGATATCGGCGCTCAGCTGACAAGTAGGCCATGGTTCGGTGACGGTGCTGCTGATGAGACATGGACGAATACGTCATCGACAAGCGAGGCCCGTGCATTGGTTGTCGTAAATTACATTAAGAAAATTGATTTTTGAGAATATATGCCGAGTGCCCTATCTGAACTCTCGGCAAACACACCCCACATCACGAAGCCGCCAAGCGCAAATGGACATGCCATGTGGCATCTATTTGCCGTATTGGCTCTCGGCATATGTGTCTTTTGCCAAAGTCTTGTGTCGTCGCCGTGTTCTTTCTTGCTTACACACGGCAACATCTCTTTGTTGTGCTGTGCGTTTTGTCGAGTGCGGTTCTCTGCATACATCTATTTGTTGAGATTCCGAGGTTTGAATCTTGGTGTAGCCCAAAACACTCGACCATATTTTTCAATTTAATGTGTATTAAGAGTAGAAATGTGAAATTCACTTCCTCTTCGTCTCCTTTGCTCTCACGACTTCATCCTCTCTCTCTCCACACACACACACACACCTCATGCTGATGTACCATGCCTGGATACCTTTCTCCCTATCCCTCTACGCAACCATATATATATATATATATAGAATAGAAGATTCTTTTTCCACCATCAACTACTATTTCTCCTTCTAAACCTTGGACCCAAAGGAGCGACAACATCATTCGGAAGAAAGGAACGGCAAGAGGAACATGCACGGACCTCTAGAACGCCAAGGACGATGATCCACTCCAGCGCCGCCTTCTAGCGTCCTACGCGGATCATCTTCTTTGAATGGAGATCGGTGACATGTTCAAGAAAAAACTACTTCCCCAATCCCCACCTTCGAACCAGATGAGCGAGAACGTGATCTGTCATACAACGGCATGGTTGACTACAATTTACGTGGAAGAAAGTCTCGCGGTGTCAACCTGGACGGCTAGAGGGACTAGCCACCGCTGCCATGAGTTCGTCGACGAGAAGGGCCACCGCGGAGCCCGTTTCATCCGTAATTGGTTCACACAGCCACCCTGACTGCCCTGCTGCCACCGCCTCGAGGTCCATGTTGCAGCGACCGTGGCTGACTCCAAAGTACCGTGGGACATTTTTTTGAAGACGTGGCTCCATGTCACTTTTTTGTAGGGTGCTCCTGTTAGACTGTATATTTACGATAACTGTATTTATACCTATATTGTATCTCTTGGTATCCTATATAAAGTGATAGGCCACGCACCAAATGCGTTGAGCTAGTTTACACCAAATCACGGTTTAACATGGTATCAGACTAGGTTTCGCCAACCTTAGCCGCCGCCCCCTGTCCTTGGCCGCCGCCGCCTCTTTGGTTGCCGCGCCGCCGCCAAGATCTCCATCGCCATGAGCTCCTCTGGCGCTCCCTCGGCCTTTTCCGCTGCCCTGCCCGCCTCCGCAACCTCACCCGCGGTGGCGCCCTTTATCCCGCCCCAGCTCGCGGCGATCCTCGCCGCCAGCACCACGAGCCAGATGGCCACGTCCACCACCTCGCGCCCTCTGTACCTCGGCTCATCGCAGTTCGCCCCAGGGTTCTTCCCTCCGCTGCCGTCCTACGCGTCGGCGCCGCTGGTGCCGTTTGGCGCGGTGCCACCCCCGGCCCCATCAGCGCCCCCGGCCTCGGCGTCCCTCGGCCCCCACTCGGTCGTGCCCGAGGTCGTGACGCGGCCCATCATCTCCACCGCGGCCGATGTCGTCGCCCCTGCTGGATCCCCGGTCGCCGACGGCCCGGGCAATGGTCCCTATCAGCTCACGCACCTCATCACGGTGCGCCTCACGCAGGATAATTACATGTATTGGCGGGCGCAGATCCTACCGCTCCTTCGCAACCGTCATCTTGAAGGCTACGTCGATGGGAGACACCCGTGCCCGCCCCACATAGTCCCTGCGGTCACAGCTACCGGAGCCCGGGTCTCGGCCGAGAATCCGGCGTACCGCGCCTGGGTCGCACAGGACCAGGCCATCCTGTCTGCGCTTCAGTCCTCCCTGACGGAAGGAGTTGCTGGGCTGGTGGTGTTCGCCGCCACGTCCCTCGACGTCTGGGCGACGTTGGCAAACAGCTTCTCGGCTCACTCCTCGGCTCGCGCGTCGGCCCTTCGTCAACAACTCCTTGAGTGCAAAGAAGCTCGACTCCTCTGCGCACGTCTACTTCAACAAGATCAAGACGATCGCCGACACCCTTTCCGCTATCGGGGAGCCGCTCCGTGATACGGAGTTCACTTACTTCGTTCTTCGGGGCCTCGATCAGGACTACGACAACCTGGTTGAGGCGGTGCGGGGCCGTGAGACGCCCCTGTCCTCCCGGGACTTGTATGCGCCTCATCTCCACCGAGCAACGCGTTGATGCCCGCCATGCCGAGATGCAGCTGAACGACCCTCAGGCCCATGCCGCCTACTGTGGTGGCCATCGTCCACCTCGCCCTACTGCTGGCCCGCCCATGGGAGGTGGTGGCCGCCAGCCTCCTCCATCGCCGCCGTCCCGTGGCCCTCCTGTGACCACCGATCGCCGCGGGCGCCCCAACGTCGACTACCAGCTGTGTGGCATCCACAGGCACTATGCCTCTAAATGCCACCGTCGCTTCAAGAGGGATTTCCTTGGCATCGGCAACGATGGGCGCGATAACGAGAAGCAAGCCACCATCGCCGAACAGAGTTCCGTTGGCCATCCCGGTGGTACCTATCCCGGCAGAGGCGGGTACACGCCGTCGTATCCGATCGACCCCGCCTGGTACTTCGACACGGGTGCCACCGAGAACATGACCAATGAGGCTGGTCGGCTCTAGGCGCAGGAGCCCTACCGCGGCTGTGACAAGGTCCGCACCGCTGATGGTTCAGGTATGCCCATTACTCATGTTGGTTAGGCCTCCCTTTTGTCTAGTTCCTCTCGTCGCCTTCGCCTTCGTAATGTCCTTCGCGTCCCACTTGTCACTCGTCCATTACTATCTGTTCATAAGTTTACTTATGATAATGATGTGTTTTGTGAATTTCACCCGTTTCATCTCTTCGTTAAGGATTGAGCCACACGGGAGGTTTTGCTTAGAGGTCGCATCCATCAGGGCATGTATGCGTTGGAGGCGCCATCCCTTCCGGAGGTCTTCAGCGTTGTTCGCACGTCGACGTCCCATTGGCATGCCCGGCTTGGGCATCCCGTGTCTCCCATAGTTAGTCATGTTTTGCATCGACATGAGCTCCCTACGTCGTCTAGTTCCAAGAATTTAGCAGTTTGTGATGCTTGTCAACAGGGAAAGAGTCATCAGTTACCGTTTGTGTCTTCATCTCGAGTTGTTACTACTCCATTAGAGCTTGTGTTTTCGGACGTATGGGGTCCTGCCCAAACATCTGTCAGTGGTCATAAATATTATGTCAGTTTCATTGATGCCTACAGTCGCTTTACGTGGCTTTATCTCCTCAAAAGCAAAGCTGATGTGTTTCATGTGTTTTTACAATTTCAATTGCATGTTAAGAGACTCCTACAGCATAAGCTCATTCATGTTCAGTCCGATTGGTGGGGGGGGGGGGTGAATATCGCAACCTCAGTTCTTTCCTTAATAAGCTTGGGATATCTCATCGTGTTTCATGCCCACATACACATCAGCAGAATGGTGCCGTTGAACGCAAGCACCGCCACATAGTTGAAGCTGGCCTTACACTTCTTGCTCATGCCTCCATGCCCTTTCGATTTTCGAGTGATGCTTTTACCACTGCTTGTTTCTTGATTAATCGAAATCCTACTCGATTATTAAATATGAAGACACCGCTTGAATTGTTGTTTAATGAACTCCCTGACTATACTTTCCTCAAGGTTTTTGGCTGTGCTTGTTGGCCGCACCTTCGGCCCTATAACAGTCGCAAGCTTGAGTTTCGCTCCAAAAAGTGTGTCTTCCTTGGGTATAGTGCTCTTCACAAAGGCTACAAATGTCTCCATGTTCCAATAAATAGAGTCTATATTTCCCGTGATGTCGTGTTCGACAAAAATCTGTTTCCTTTTTCGAATATGCCATCTTCCCCACCGTTGTCATCATCCACTAATATCTCCTTTATTTCGCCTGATCAACTTGAGGATGTTGCATATTCGCCTGTGTTAATTACCTAACCACGGTGCATGTACCGAACGTGGCGCTTGCCTCGAGCTCCTTGCCGGACCGGAGTCGCCCGGACCTGCTTCTGAAGATTGCGATGTCGATTGTTGCATGGGACATGCAGCGGGCGTACGTCCCGAGGCCGCCCCCTCAGCTCCGCCTGGCCCAGCCGCTCCGTCACCCGCGCGGTCGGCTTGCTGTGGGCCTCCTATGCCTCCCGCCTCGCCTGCGTGGTCTTCCCTGCGCATGTCGTCACCGCCCACCTCACCTCGGCCGGTTTCACCTATGCTCGCCTCTTCCATGCCTGTTTCGCCCGCATCAGCTTCCCCGCCTGGGCCGGACTCGCCAGCGTCTGTCTCGCATGCGGCCTCGCTACTCGGGAGCCCGTCTCCTGCACCATCGCCTGCTTCTCCCGACGAGGTAGCTGATGACCCGCCTCCAGCTCCTGTGGTTCTTCGGCCGCATACACGCAGCCGGAGCGGTATTCACCGGCCCAAGGTACACAATGATGGCACCGTTGCATGGATGGCTGTCTGCTTGGCTCAAGCGCAGTCCGATCCTACTGCGGAACCCCGACACTATCAAGCAGCGATGAGTATTCCTCACTGGCGTGCTGCTATGGACCTCGAGATTCAGGCTCTTCGTCAGAATGGCACCTGGCAGCTGGTCTCTCCGCGTCCAGGTATCAACGTCATTGATTC
The DNA here is from genome assembly GCF_003073215.2 of Triticum urartu. Classification (NCBI taxonomy): domain Eukaryota; kingdom Viridiplantae; phylum Streptophyta; class Magnoliopsida; order Poales; family Poaceae; genus Triticum; species Triticum urartu. The sequence continues at coordinate 11,415,107 of NC_053026.1, forward strand.
CAAATGGGTCTTCAAGGTCAAACGACATGCAGATGGTTCTATTGAGCAGTACAAGGCTCGGCTGGTTGCTAAGGGCTTCAAGCAACTGTATGGTCTTGACTACGAAGATACCTTCAGTCCTGTTGTTAAGCCAACCACTATTCGACTGCTTCTGTCACTCGCTTTCACACGAGGTTGGTCCCTTCGTCAATTGGATGTTCAGAATGCGTTTCTGCACGGTGTTCTTTAGGAGGACATCTACATGCGTCACCCCCCTGGGTTTGTTGACCCTGATCGTCCTCAACATCTTTGTCGCTTGGTGAAAGCGCTCTATGGTCTCAAACAGGCTCCTCGTGCTTGGCATGCTCGCCTGGGTTCTGCACTTCGTGCTCATGGATTTGTGCCCTCCACTGCTGATACTTCCCTGTTTATTCTTCAGCGACCGGAAGTCACTAGGTACATTCTGGTCTATGTTGATGATATCATCCTTGTCAGCTCTGTTGCGGTGACTGATCGTTTGGTTCCGGCTCTTAGTTCTGATTTTGCTGTCAAGGATCTGGGCAAACTTCACTATTTTCTTGGCCTGGAGGTCACATATCCACAAGATGGTCTTGCTCTTTCTCAGCAGAAGTACTCTCAGGATCTCTTGCGGCGTGCTGGCATGTTGGAGTGCAAGGCTGCTACTACTCCCATGTCCTCCACTGAGACTATTTCTGCTACTGATGGGACTCTCCTCTCCGCTGATGATGCTACCAAGTACAGAAGCCTTGTTGGGGCTCTTCAGTACCTTACCATCACACGGCCTGATATTTCGTATGCACTTAACCGTGTCTGCCAGTATTTTCATGCCCCTCGAGAGCCTCACTTGACTACCGTCAAGCGTATTCTGCGTTATGTTCGCTCCACTGTCTCTTATGGACTTCATCTCCGGTCGGCGCCCTCTAGTGTGCTCTCGGCCTTCAGTGATGCGGACTGGGCTGGTAACCCAGATGACCGGTGATCCACGGGGGGATATGCAGTATTCCCTGGTCCTAATCTGTTTGCCTGGAGTGCTCGGAAACAGGCTACAATTTCTCGGAGTAGCACTGAAGCTGAGTACAAGGCGATTGCTGATGCCACTGCTGAGCTTATTTGGGTCCAGTCCCTTCTTCGAGAATTGAAGATCTCTCACAGTCAGCCTCCTGTCCTTTGGTGTGACAACATTGGCGCCACATACCTCTCATCGAATCCGGTATTTCATGCCCGAACGAAACACATCGAAGTTGATTATCATTTTGTGGGAGAACGTGTTGCACAGAAGTTCCTGCAGATCAAGTTCATCTCCTCCAAGGATCAACTTGCTGATATCTTCACCAAACCGTTGTCTCTTCCTTTGTTCATAGGTTGTAGACGCAATCTTAACTTACTAAGTACCTCAGGCCACAGTTAAGATTAAGGAAGGGTGTTAGACTGTATATTGTATGACAACTGTATTTGTACTTGTATTGTACCTCTTGGTACCCTATATAAAGTGATAGGCCACGCACCAGATGCGTTGAGCCAGTTTACACCAAATCACGGTTTAACAGCTCCTCACATCTCCGGATTTTTTACACATGCTCCTCACACCTCAGGATTCATTACACACATCGTCCGACCACTACATCACTACATGCCATTGGACTACCAAAATTTGGTATGTTTGGTTATGATGGGGAAGTTCATCCACGGCTGCCCTTGCCCTTCCCGGAGCCCTTGCCGTCCTTCTCGCGGAAGTACCGATCGAAGACGCAGTAGGGATCGTGCTAGATTTGCTCGTCTCCGGAGTTGTCTGACCCGTGGTTGTCGTCCTTCTCCTCCTTGGGTGTCAGTCCGACCAAGGCACAGCCACCGGGGGATATTTTTTCGAAGATGTGGCTCCATTCCTCCTACTGTCTACTATTGTACGTGCTCTATTCCTCGGTTGATCAATTCAGACAGGTATTCTGTGTCTGCGAACCAAGCGAACATGGAAGCACACACATGCATGCTAATGGATCGATCTACCAGATCAGGTACGAACCGGAGTTTTGATTTTCGGTTTGTGTTTTTTTTCACCCCGAGACGAGATGGCCAAATTTCGGCCATTTCAAAAGTTTCAGTAAAATCTGGACGAATTTGCGAAACCAAATTTGAATTATAGACGGAAATTTCGCTAAAATTTAACATAAATGTGACCAAAATTTGACCGGCTGAAATTATTTAGCAGAAATTAAGGGACTACTTTTGCCCCAGGCCAAGACGGCCGAAATTCGGAGGTAAAATTATTGGGAAGAAAGTAACGGCAACATGAACATGCATGGACCTGTATCTCAAAACCAGGCAAGACAACCGCATAATCAGCATGTGTATGTAACTATGTATCTCGTATCTCCAAGGGAAGAATGCTACAGTGCTTGTTAACCGATAATGCGAACACAATACAGTGATCGAAGATATACTCAAAAGAATGTTCGCAACACCGCAGTTATACTAGAACTAGAACTAGAATCCCTAGAACTTTTGGCAAAACAGAAAGCTGCTAGTTCATCACCCGTCGATCATGTCTGTTTCAGCAACCAAACACAAGGAAAAGCTAAGCTTCCGATTATGAGACAGCTCAAAAAGCTGGAGGCGGCGGTGCGGGTGCAGTCTTCCCGATCGTCGACCATCTTCCAGCCGCTGGCCGCTGCTAGTGCCGGGGCACCCCTGCGATAGACATAGCTTCCACACCATTAGGCCGTCTGACAAGAACGCCTAGCAAGAAACCAAGAAACCAACCAAGATTCCAAGATTCGGTTGCGTGACTTACCTCGGAGCACGGGGGGAAGTGGAAGGGCGCCGGCGACGTGGCCGCGCAAGATCAACATCCATGGAGCACCCCGCGGTCTGGCGGGTCCTCTTGGCACCAAAGAAAGGGCCAGGAGAGAGAGCTGGCGCCGGACAAATGGCGGAAGCTTCCCGGCGACGAGGATCGCCTGGGCCTCCTCGTCGTCCTCCTCCTCGTCGTCGTCGTCGTCGGCGGCTGCCCTCTGCGCAGCCGCTGCTCGCCTCCTCACCTCGTAGATGATCAAGAACAGAGAAGCTCCGCAGGCGATGATGGCCGCTGCCATCACCACGTCGACAGCCTCCGCCTTGCGGAGGAGGTTGAGGAGGAGGCGGCGCAAGTCGAACGCCTGCACGACCCGCGCCCGCCGAAGGCGGAGGAGGGGGCGCTGACTCCTGGCCGGCGTCCTATTGCCCAGGACGAAGTCGAGACACTTCTTGGCGAGCTCCAAACTCTTCTTGTCCAGAAGATTCCTCATGATCGAGAGGGTCCGAGCGGACATGGGGGCGACGGCGGAGGTCGCGGCCGGGCGAGGAGGGAGCTGTGCGGGGAGGAGCAGAGGCAGTGCACGAGGAAGAGGGAGGAGAATAGGCGGGCGGCGAGGGAGGGGCAGCAGGAGGGTGCGCAGCTGCGAGCGCGACGACTCCATTGATCTTCTTGGTTTCTTGGAGTTGGAGGAGGGCGGTGGGGAAGTTTGTGGCACGGATGGAGGAGGAAGGAGGATGGGGATTCAATTTATAGCTCCTTGTTACGGTTCGGGAAGAAGGCTGCCCTGCATTCTGGACGTGCATACATGGCGACGACGTACGTAACGGAGGGCTGGCATGGCTGACTTGAACCCACGAAAACCTCACATTGCGGCCTAGCTACCTATCCTTCCCTCCATGACCCATGAAGGCCTACCCCTCTCCATTTTTCTCATCGCTCCCGAGCACCCTCTCTCCTCACATTACGCAGCCCTCCCTAATGCCCGTCCGCCGGTGCCGGCGACTCCTCCGGTGGTGACCGACCGACCTTCGCGATCTGCGCCTCCCTCTCATCCCCGCCTTCTCCGCCGTCACCAAGGACAACCGTCGGGACGATCGACGTGATCACCATCACCCTGGCCATGCCCCCGCCCAAGACCCTAGTCACCGCCGCCTTTGCTCCAGCTCGCGACCGCCTGTTGTCGCCGCCCCCTTCCTCCCCATGTTCTCCGTCGGCTCCTCCTCGAGCAACCGCCACCCATCTCCGACCTAGGCGCCACCCCTGGACCTCCGGATTCACCCCATTCTTATCTAGCCGTTCTCCATCTACTAGTACTGAAAAGCTTAGTAGTGGCGTGCCAAAAAAGGCATTAATGCGTCTGGGTGGCACGCCGCTGATAAATGTTACTAGTGGGATGCCTTCTGCACGCTTAGTAACATACTCTCTTCGTTTTTATTTACTCTGCATATTAGAGTTAACTAAAGTCAAACTTTATAAAGTTTGATCAAATTTATAGAAAACAATACAAATATTACCATAACAACACTATATGATGTGAAAGTATATTCAATAATAAATCTAATGTTATTGATCTATTATTATATATGTCAATACACTAGTAGAAAAAGGGTCAAACGTGAAGCACATTAGTGCCGGTTTGAATTTGAGCCGGCACTAATGGTACCATTAGTGCCAGTTCGAACGACTATGCATTAATGCCGGTTCGTGTTGAACCTTTAGTACCGGTCAACCGGTACTAAAGGGCTAACCTTTAGTACCGGTTTGTGCCACGAACCGGTACTAAAGGGGTCTGACCTATAGTACCGGTTTGTGACACAAGCCGGCACTATAGGGCAATTTTCAAACTCTACCCCCCCACGGTGTGTCGCCATTTCAGTTCTGAAAAAATCAAAAGAAAATGATAAAAACTTCAAAAAATAAAATCCTTCGAGAGGTAGTTATATTACTACATCTACTAGTTAGGAAAATTTGAAAACTTAAATTTGGACATGTTTTGCAAAAAGTGTAGGGAAAATGTAAAACGGCTATAACTTTTGCATATGATGTCGGAAAAAAACGTATAATATATCAAAAAATTCAGCATGAAAATCCGCATCCAATGGAGACCGCCTACGGCCTGTTTGCAATTTTTTAGAATCCTCAAATTCCAAAAGGAAAAAAAGATATGGTCAAATTTCAGTTTTTTTAAAAAAATTGTTAAATCTGGTCAAACTACTTATTCAAGAAGTATTAATGTTACTACATAATTATTCAAGAATATTAGTGTTACTAAATAATATTTCAATTTTTTGAATTTTGATCAAATCTGGTCAAACTATGGTCAAATTGTGGTCAAACTGTGGTTAAGCTTATTCAAGAAATATTAGTGTTACTAAATAATTACTGTTATTTTAGAATAATAGTTTCAAACTAAACAGTGAAATGTGTGACTTGATGCTCAAACTAAACTTTTGAGGGTTAATAGGATTGTCATCTTACTATTGTCAGGAAAACAACAAGTGCAGACTTGGAAACGAAGGAGAATAGAACCCGAAAGTTAAGCGTGCTCGGGCTGGAGTAGTGAGAGGGATGGGTGACCGGTCGGGAAGTTAGATGATTTGGAATGAGTGATCCACACTTAAGCAGCTAAGAGAGGTGATTAGAGACTAAATCACCAAATAATTCAGAAAAATTAAAAATCGAAAAAAAATCAAGAAAAATTTCCAAAATTTTCAAAAAAAAATAAAAAAAAACCTTTAGTACCGGTTGGTGCGGTTGGTAACACCAACCGGTACTAAAGGTCCTCCATACCAGGGCGCGAGCTCACGCCACGTGGTGGCACTTTAGCGCCGGTTCGTGCCGAACCGGTACTAAAGCAGGGGGGGCTTTAGTGCCCACCAATTAGTGCCGGTTATGGAACCGGCACTAAAGGCCCTTACGAACCTGTTTTAAAGCTCCGTTTTCTACTAGTGATATCTTTGTTTATAAACTTTGTCAGAGTTTACAAAGCTTGACTTTGACTAAACCTAATATGCGGACTAAATAAAAACGGAGGGAGTACATAGTAGCGGTGTGCCCAGAATTGCACGTCAGTAATATCTCATCTACTGGTGGTGTGGCCTCAGAAACGAACGGCAATAGTACCATTATCGATTATTTAAGAAAATAACGATGCATTTCGCTGCCATGACAATGTTTTTCAGCCAAATGACTAGTTTTTGCTGTCGTGACAGAATTTTGAGTCGGGCCCAAAATGCTGCCACGATAGCAAAAATTAGCCAAAAATGTTCCCATGACATCACTTTTTAGTTTAACAGTAGTATATACCATGTCTAAGCAACCACTCTTAAGTTGAATACTTCAAACCGTAACACTAGTACCATATAGCATGTTGAACATTGAGTATAAACAATTGCAAACACATGCATGTTCAATTGCAAACAGAACCATGACTACGAATTCTTCAGCACCAAGAACTATATGAGTTGGATACATAGTAGTCCACCATGAACTCATCACTAGGTTCATCAAGATGCATGTAGACCCTCCTCGTAGCTTCAAAAGTGTAGGCTTCATCGGGTTCTCTCCAATGAGGGCAACCGAGAAAGGTTCAGTATGCTTCGTTTGTGACAACAACTCTAAAGACCTCACCCTTCATTAACATGGATAGATCAGCCACAGTTTTGGTCCCCTCATCAAATCCAACATTGAGCTTTTGCAGGAATTCACATTGTGCAAGGTAGGGGATGTTCTCAACAAAATAAAAGAAAAATATAATCAGACATTTCTTGGGTTCAACTGTGAATATATCAGGCACAACATGATCTCATCACCATGTTCGTCAAGGTGCATGTCTTAGATAGGAAGTTCTAGAAGCTATAGGTAGAAGAATTTATCCTTCAGGCACATAAACTTAGGGTATCGAACCACTTGAGAGCATGCCCCCTTACCCTGTTGTACCACACTTCAGGCACACGTGATCTATTTGCTACATTGATGTTGACAAATCAGAGTTTATGATAAAGAAATGTTGAACCAAAAATGCTAAGAAACATGAACAAAACACATATTCAAATAAACATTATGAACAAACATAGTTCATTGTGTAATTTAAACACTAGTATGATTGGTTGCACATTAAGTTAACATAAAACATGCATAAATTAAACAGTACTACACTAAAGCTACCCCCGGGTGAATCTTTGTGCTCGTTGTAGTAGGCGTCGAACTCCAAGTCGGAGTAGTCGTCAATGGAGGATTCTTCACCGCCCCCATCCCCGCCGGAAGGGCTGGCTTTGTGGTTGTTGACGGTGATCTATCTCCACGTCATCTGCCCTCCTGGTGGGTGACCTCGCCATGGATTGCATCGAGCATCACATCACCCTCAACGTTCTCGCGAATGATCTACCCATCATTTTGGTCCCTCTGGCACTCGTCCTCCATTGACTAGAAGAATGTGTGGTTCACGACGAGGAGCTACGGATCCTCCGTCGTAGCAAATGTGCCAAGCCACTAGTGCATGCATGTCCATGTTTGGGTGGTGACATATTCCCCACGTGCCCCTTGGTCATTTCCTTACACCATGGTACCTCAGGGGAGACGACGGCTATGACATGTCTGACGGCAGCGGAGAACTATAATAATAAGTACAAACATTTTAAAATTGATGATTTTTTCATGTCCTTTACTGAAAATTGGACATGTTGAGTTTCAGAAATTTAACAAAACATAAATTAATCAATGTTTCGATCTCATCATTTTTTTCTGATGGTCTTGAGAATATCATTTTCTACACCTACCTTATGGTTGCACACACGGAAGTAATGCGTTGCAGCAAAATTCAAAAACCAAATTAGCAAAAATCCACTCCAGTTGTACTAGTTTCCACTACCTGTGCAAGTAGCAAGGGTCATAGAGTTACAATTTATACTTACTGTAATTTAAACTACTATAACCGACGTGGTTGATCTGCTCGCGAGCATAGTGGGCGCTTTATCTAGGCGGCTAGACATGGCAACGGGATGTGTAGCGTTGAATTACTAAGCCAGCCAATAGCTCCTTTTTAAATCATGGAAACAGGAATTACGGTATACAGCTGTGGCGTACGCCGCACCGGCGACGGAGCCCGCAGATGTCGCCGTGATCGAAGATTCGCAGAGCCGTGGCTCGGGACGCTGTTGTAGTCCTGATCCGTAGCTCCGGAATTGGGATTTCCAGTAGGCGGCGGTGTGCAGACTAGTAAATGATGACGGGCTTATAGCTCCTATGCAACACATTTCATGTAAATTAAAAGGAATGCGACATAGTTGCCATAAATAGCTCCTATGCGCTGTCTTACATGGTAATAATAGCCACAATGCGATCAGGTGGTTAAAACACGGGTTCAGTCATCAATGGGACTGTGGTTAAGATAAAAACAGGGGGTCAAACTAATCAGTGCGTCTGGTGGTGGGTCCCACTAGGCAGTGCATCACTTCCCCGCCTGACTGAGCACGTGCTTCTCCCCTGCTTCTGGTTGCTGCTCTCTTCTTCGTTGTCGTCAGTGGTGGCGGCGGCGAAGCTTTCATCCACGGTCGTGGCTGCGCATGTAGTGAGTTTATTCAGCACCATTCCCCTTCGTCTTGAGTTAGATCTGACCAAGTGAGCCTCTGTTTGTCCCTGTTTTCCAAGAGATCCAGATTGTGGAGTTGGGTGGGATTGGGGAGCGACGGCGGGGCGGCGTTGGGCTGAACGAGATGGAGCCAAGAGAGACTACGTCGACCAGGTAATCACCATGTCCAACCTCTTCAACCCTGCAATGTGTGCCTTGTCTGCTTTCGCTGCCTCACAGAGCCCGCCATTGATAAACAAGGGCAATGTTGCTCGGACCTTCGAAATTCAGTGTTGAATTCTTACCACCTAAAGCAAAGTTAGTTGATGGTAGCGTGCGAGACATAGGGAGAGATACAATTGTGAAATGTAAGGTTGAATTTGAAGAGATTGATCCACAGGAAATACAGAGCATGGAAGAGAGGGCCGTGAGGAATGTTGTAGAGAAAATTGGGGAAAGTATTTTTTTGGGTCCAGAGCAAGAGGTGGCATTGTTACGGTTTGATAATTGGAAGGGTGAGTATGTGAGAATTGAGAATGGTGAAGAGATGGTTGATGAAATCGATCGGCAAGATGGCTGGGCAAGCAAACAGACTACCTTTCATGCATAGCTCGTTGATCTGAAATCAGATTCTAAGGTTGGATATGTGCCCTCAAAGTTGGCTTCGCGGATGGTAAATGATGATTGGGCTTCACAAAGACATATAATTCCCATGTTTACGGGTGAAGTGACAGTAATAGAGGAGGCTGAGCAAGATGCAGAAGAGGGCTGTGATGGTGCTCCAAGGGTTGTCTGTGTTGATTGGAATTCAGTACAATTAGAAGGCACTACTGATTTGGTCATTGCACCAATGGCTGACACTGAGATGGCCACAAAAATTGGCATTCCAGTAGATCCATTAGATGATCAAGATAAGGAAGAAAGGGATGAATCGAGTTTGCCTAATGATGCTAACATGGATGCTTGTAAAGATGTGGGTGAACAACTGATGAAAGATGATGCAGATGATGTAGATGATGCACATGATGATGAGCTTGTAAGTGTGTATGACAAAGAAAATCATGTTATTGAAGTAGGCAAATTGTTCCCAAGCATGAAGGAGTTTAGGATGTGTTTCAAGACTTATGCAGTCAAACATGAGTTTGATGCCAAGACTATGTGGACTGACATAAAGAAATTTTATGCAAGGTGCAGAGGTTTCAATGGAAGCGTTAGGCCTTGCAAGTGGTACATATCTACTAGAATTCAACCTGATGGAATTACCATTAGGGTTAATCAAATCCCAAATCCACATACTTGTATTACAAGTTCACAGAGAGTATCAACCATGACATCATAGCTTTGGATTGCAGAAAAGATCACTCCAATTTTAGCCAAGAAACCAAACACTACAACAAAAAAACATAAAGTGGACTTGGAAAAGCAGTACCCCATTAAGGTGAAGTATACCACAGTGTGGAAAGCAAAAACAGAGGGCAATGAAAGAATTATATGGTGATTGGGAAAATACTTTTAGGATGCTTTATAACTTCAAAGCAGAGGTGAAAAAGAGGTCACTTGGCGGTGTTGTGGAGATAGATGCCGAGGTAACAGGGGATTGTAGAGTTCTTTTCTCCAAGTTCTTTATGGCTTTAAAGCCTCGCATAGATGGCTTCAAAGCAGGGTGCCGTCCATATTTGAGCATAGACTCATATTTTTTGACAGGCAAATAGAATGGTAAATTGGCAGCATGCAATGCTTTAGATGGACACAACTGGATGTTCCCTGTTTCTATTGATTTATTTCAGTCAGAGACATGGGTTTCATGGACATGGTTCATGATGAAGTTGAAAAGATGCATAGGGCCAGTGTCACCTCTAGCAGTACACACAGATGCATGTAAAGGGCTAGAAAATGCAGCGAAGAATGTTTTTCCTCATTGTGAGCAGAGGGAGTGCTTCGGCCATATGTGGATGAATTTGATAAAAAAAATTCAGAGGGGGGGGGGGAATTTGGGAGAATGTGGCCAGCAACAAGATCTTACACAAAACAAACACATTCATATCACCTTGATAAGATAAAAGCAGCATGCAGTGAGTTTGGTCCATGGTTGAACACATATCATTCTCTATTGGTACAGGTCATGATTTAACACTGCCATCAAGTGTGATCATATCAAGAATAACTTGGCAGAGAGTTTTAACAATAAGATAAAATAGTTAAAGAACTTGTTTGTGCATGACATGGTTGACCAAATCAGGATCATGATCATGCGCATGTGGGAATTGAGAAGAAGGATTGGTGATTGTCTGCAAGGGGATAAGTTTCCTGCAGTGGTACAATAGGTGGTGAACAGGAGCAGAAATCTTACACATTTGTCTGTGGAAAAAACTTCATTGTGGAGTGCTGAAGTTAGAGATACCAAGACTGGAAGGAAGCGTGGAGGTCAACCCTTGTTGTTGAAGATTGCAGGCAATCAAAAAGGCAAGAATCAATGGCTATAGAAAAAAGAGAAATTTTGGTGAGGAAACAGAGTTGGATGATGCTGCGGTGAAAAATGAGCAAGAGTTGGATGATGTTGTGATGCAAAATGATCAGGATTTGGATGATGTAGTGCAAAATGAGGCATCCTTTGATCTTGTGAGCATCATGAGCAACATTTGGATGATGATGTGGTGCAGAATGTGGTGCAAACTGAAGTTGTTGCGGCAGATGTTCTACAAACTGAAGCTGTTGCGCCAGACGTTCTGCAAACTGAGCCTATATTGCAAGTTGTATTACCAATTGAAGCTATTGGAGTTGATGTAGATGTTGTGGTGTCAACTGAAGCTGTCCCAGT